>NW_027311653.1:0-20689 GCF_047496795.1 Chiloscyllium punctatum
ACAAACCCAGGAAAGAGCAGACCGACCCCATCCTGTCAATGTAACACACCCAGGGAAGAGTTGACTGACCCTACTCTGTCAATGTTACACACACAAGGAAGAGCAGAATGACCCCACTCTGTCAATGTAACCCACTCAGGGAATAGAAGACTTACCCAACTCGGTAATTGCAACACACCCAGGGAAGAGCAGCATGACCTCACTCTATCAATGTAACAGTCCCAGGGAACAACAGTCTGACCCCACTCTGTCAATGGAACACACCCTGGGAGAACAGACTGACCACACTCTTTAAATGTAACACACCCTGGGAAGTGCAGACTGACCCCACTCTGTCAATGTAACAAACCCAGGGAAGAGCCGATTGATCGCACACTGTCAATGCAACACACCCAGTGAAGACCAGACTGACCCCAATCTGTGAATATAACACACCCAGGGAAGAGCAGTCGGACCCCACTCTGTCAATGCAAGACACCCAGGGAAGAGCAGACTGACCCCATCTGTCAATGTCACACACGCAGGGAAGAGCAGACTAACCACACTCTGTCAATGTAACACACCCTGGGAAGAGCTGACAGACGCCACTCTGACAATTTACACACCAAGGCAAGAGCAGACTCTCCTCACTCTAAACTTAATCCACCCAATGAAGAGAAGACTGACCCCACCCTGTCACTGTAACACACCGAAGGAAGAGCAGACTGACCCCACTCTGTCAAAGTAACCCACCCAGACAAGAGCAGGCTGATCCCACTCTGTCAATGTAACACACCCAGAGAAGAGCAGACTGACCCCACTGAGTCAATCTAACACACCCAGGGAAGAGCACACTGACCCCACTCTGTCAATGTAACCCACGCATGAAAGAGCAGACTGACCCGACCCTGTTAACGTAACACACTCAGGGAAGAGCAGACTGACCCCACTCTGTCAATGTAACACACCCAGGAAAGAGCAGACTGCCCTCACTCTCAATGTAACCCACCCAGTGAAGAGCATACTGACACCACCCTGTCACTGTAACACAGCCAGGGAAGAGCAGACTGACCCCACCCGGTCAATGTAACACACACCCAGGGAAGAGCAGACTGACCCTACTCTTCAATGTTGCACACACCAGGAAGAGCAGACTGACCCCACTCTGACAAAGTAACCCACTCAGGGAAGAGAAGACTGACCCCACTCTGTCAATGTAACACACCCAGGGAAGAGCAGACTGACCTCACTCTGTCAATGTCACACACCCAGAGAACAGCAGACTGACACCACTCTGTCAATGTAACACACCCGGGGAAGATCAGACTGACCCCACTCTGTCAATGTATCAGAACCAGGGAAGAGTAGACTGACCCCACTCTGTCAATGAGCACACCCAGGGAAGAGCAGACCGACCCCACTCTGTCAATGTAACCCACTCAGGGAAGTGCAGACTGACCCCACGCTGTCAATGTAACCCACCGAGACAAGAGCAGACTGATCCCACTCTGTCAATGTAACACACCCAGGGATGTGCAGACTGACCTCAATCTGTCAATGTAACACATCCAGGGAAGAGCAGACTGATCCCACTCTGTCAATGTAACAGACCCAGCGAAGAGCAGACTGACCCCACTGTGTCAATCTAACACACCCAGGGAAGAGCAGACTGACCCCATTCTGTCAATGTAACACACCCAGGGAAGAGCAGACTTGCCCCACTCTGTCAATGTAACACAACGAGGGAAGAGCAGACTGACCCCAGCCTGTCAATGTAACACACCAAGGGAAGAGCAGACTGTTCCCACCCTTTCAATGTAACACACTCAGGGAAGACCAGACTGACTCCACTCTGTCAATGTAACACACCCAGCGAAGAGCACATTGCCCTCACTCTCAATGTAACCCACCCAGTGAAGAGCAGACTGACCCCACCCTGTCACTGTAACAAAACCAGGGAAGAGCAGACCGCCCCCACCCTGTCAATGTAACAAACCCAGGGAAGAGTTGACTGACCCTACTCTGTCAATGTTACAGTCACAAGGAAGAGCAGACTGACCCCACTCTGTCAATGTAACAGACCCAGGGAAGAGCAGACATACCCCACTGTGTCAATCTAACACACCCAGGGAAAAGCAGACTGACCCCACTCTGTCAATCTAAAACACCCAGCGAAGAGCAGACTGCCCCCACTCTGTCACTGTAACACAACGAGGGAAGAGCAGACTGACCCCAGCCTGTCAATGTAACACACCCAGGGAAGAGCAGGCTGACCCCACTCTGTCAATGTAACACACGCAGGGAAGAGCACATTGAACCCAATCTGTCAGTGTAACACACCTGGGAAGAGCAGACTGACCTCACTCTGTCAATGTAGCACACCCAGACAAGAGCAGACTGACCCCACTCTGTCAATGTAATGCACCCAGAGAAGAGCAGACTCACCCCACTCTGTCAATGCAAGAAACCCAGTGAAGAGCAGACTGTCCCCACTCTGTCAATGTAACACACCCACGGAAGAGCAGAATGACCCCACTCTGTCAATGTAACTCACCAAGGGAAGAACAGACTAACCAAAATCTGGCAGTGTAACACACCTGGGAAGAGCAGACTGACCTCACTCTGTCAATGTAACACACCCAGAGAAGAGCAGACTGACGCCACTCTGTCAATGTAACGCACGCAGGGAAGAGCAGACTGACCTCACTCTGTCAATGTAACACACCCAGAGAAGAGCAGAATGACCTCACTCTCATTATAACACACCCAGTCAAGAGCAGACTGACCGCACCTTGTCACTTTAACACACCCAGGAAAGAGCAGACTGACCCCACCCTGTCAAAAAACACACTCAGGGAAGAGCAGACTGACCCCACTCTGTCAATATAACACACCCAGGGAAGAGCAGAATGACCCCAATCTGTCAGTGTAACACACCCAGGGAAGAGCAGACTGACCTCACTCTGTCAATGTAACACACCCAGAGAAGAGTAGACTGACGCCACTCTGTCAATGTAACACACCCAGAGAAGAGCAGACTGACTACACTCTGTCAATGCAAGACACCCAGGGAAGAGCAGGCTGATCCCAGTCTGTCAATGTAACACACCAAGGGAAGAGCAGAATGACCCCACCCTGTCAATGTAACTCACCCAGGGAAGAACAGACTGACCGCTGTCAGTCAATGTAACCCACGCAGGGAAGAGCAGACTGACCCGACCCTGTCAATGTAACACACTCAGGGAAGAGCAGACTGACCCCACTCTGTCAATGTAACACACCCAGGGAAGAGCAGATTGACCCTACTCTGTCAATGTAACACACCCAGGAAAGAGCAGACTGCCCTCACTCTCAATGTAACCCACCCAGTGAAGAGCAGACTGACCCCACCCTGTCACTGTAACACAGCCAGGGAAGAGCAGACTGACCCCAACCGGTCAATGTAACACACACCCAGGGAAGAGCAGATTGACCCTACTCTTCAATGTTAAACACCCAAGGAAGAGCAGACTGACCCCACTCTGTCCAGTAACCCACTCAGGGAAGAGAAGACTGACCCCACTCTGTCAATGTAACAAACCTAGGGAAGAGCAGACCGACCCCACCCTGTCAATGTAACACACCCAGGGAAGAGTTGACTGACCCTACTCTGTCAATGTTACACACACAAGGAAGAGCAGACTGACGCCACTCTGTCAATGTAACGCACGCAGGGAAGAGCAGACTGACCTCACTCTGTCAATGTAACACACCCAGAGAAGAGCAGAATGACCTCACTCTCATTGCAACACACCCAGTCAAGAGCAGACTGACCGCACCTTGTCACTTTAACACACCCAGGGAAGAGCAGACTGACCCCACCCTGTCAAAAAACACACTCAGGGAAGAGCAGACTGACCCCACTCTGTCAATGCAAGACACCAAGGGAAGAGCAGACTGACCCCACTCCGTCAATGTAACACTCCTAGGGAAGAGCAGAATGACCACACTCTGTCAATGTTACTCACCCAGGGAAGAGTAGACTGACCCCACTGTGTCAATCTAACACACCCAGGGAAGAGCAGACTGTCCCCACTCCGTCAATGTAACACACCCAGGGAAGAGCAGAATGACCACACTCTGTCAATGTTACTCACCCAGGGAAGAACAGACTGACCCCAATCTGTCAGTGTAACACACCTGGCAAGAGCAGACTGACCTCACTCTGTCAATGTAACTCACCCAGGGAAGAACAGACTGACCGCTGTCAGTCAATGTAACCCACGCAGGGAAGAGCAGACTGACCCGACCCTGTCAATGTAACACACTCAGGGAAGAGCAGACTGACCCCACTCTGTCAATGTAACACACCCAGGGAAGAGCAGATTGACCCTACTCTGTCAATGTAACACACCCAGGAAAGAGCAGACTGCCCTCACTCTCAATGTAACCCACCCAGTGAAGAGCAGACTGACCCCACCCTGTCACTGTAACACAGCCAGGGAAGAGCAGACTGACCCCAACCGGTCAATGTAACACACACCCAGGGAAGAGCAGACTGACCCTACTCTTCAATGTTACACACCCAAGGAAGAGCAGACTGACCCCACTCTGTCCAGTAACCCACTCAGGGAAGAGAAGACTGACCCCACTCTGTCAATGTAACACACCCAGGGAAGATTAGACCGACCCCACTCTGTCAATGTAACCCACTCAGGGAAGAGCAGACTGACCCCAAGCTGTCAATGTAACCCACCGAGACAAGAGCAGACTGATCCCACTCTGTCAATGTAACGCACCGAGGGATGTGCAGACTGACCTCAATCTGTCAATGTAACACATCCAGGGAAGAGCAGACTGATCCCACTCTCTCAATGTAACAGACCCAGGGAAGAGCAGACTGACCCCACTGTGTCAATCTAACACACCCAGGGAAGAGCAGACTGAGCCCACACTGTCAATGTAACACACCCAGGGAAGAGCAGACTGCCCCCACTCTGTCACTGTAACGCACCGAGGGATGTGCAGACTGACCTCAATCTGTCAATGTAACACATCCAGGGAAGAGCAGACTGATCCCACTCTGTCAATGTAACAGACCCAGGGAAGAGCAGACTGACCCCACTGTGTCAATCTAACACACCCATGGAAGAGCAGACTGAGCCCACACTGTCAATGTAACACACCCAGGGAAGAGCAGACTGCCCCCACTCTGTCACTGTAACACAACGAGGGAAGAGCAGACTGACCCCAGCCTGTCAATGTAACACACCAAGGGAAGAGCAGACGGAACCCACCCTTTCAATGTAACACACTCAGGGAAGACCAGACAGAACCCACTCTGTCAATGTAAAACACCCAGCGAAGAGCACATTGCCCTCACTCTCAATGTAACCCACCCAGTGAAGAGCAGACTGACCCCACCCTGTCACTGTAACAAACCTAGGGAAGAGCAGACCGACCCCACCCTGTCAATGTAACACACCCAGGGAAGAGTTGACTGACCTTACTCTGTCAATGTTACACACACAAGGAAGAGCAGACTGACGCCACTCTGTCAATGTAACGCACGCAGGGAAGAGCAGACTGACCTCACTCTGTCAATGTAACACACCCAGAGAAGAGCAGAATGACCTCACTCTCATTGCAACACACCCAGTCAAGAGCAGACTGACCGCACCTTGTCACTTTAACACACCCAGGGAAGAGCAGACTGACCCCACCCTGTCAAAAAACACACTCAGGGAAGAGCAGACTGACCCCACTCTGTCAATGCAAGACACCAAGGGAAGAGCAGACTGACCCCACTCCGTCAATGTAACACTCCCAGGGAAGAGCAGAATGACCACACTCTCTCAATGAAACTCACCCAGGGAAGAGCAGACTGACCCCACTGTGTCAATCTAACACACCCAGGGAAGAGCAGACTGTCCCCACTCCGTCAATGTAACACACCCAGGGAAGAGCAGAATGACCACACTCTGTCAATGTTACTCACCCAGGGAAGAACAGACTGACCCCAATCTGTCAGTGTAACACACCTGGCAAGAGCAGACTGACCTCACTCTGTCAATGTAACACACCCAGAGAAGAGTAGACTGACGCCACTCTGTCAATATAACGCACGCAAGGAAGAGCAGACTGACCTCACTCTGTCAATGTAACACACCCAGAGAAGAGCAGACTGACTACACTCTGTCAATGCAAGACACCCAGGGAAGAGCAGGCTGATCCCAGTCTGTCAATGTAACACACCAAGGGAAGAGCAGAATGACCCCACACTGTCAATGTAACTCACCCAGGGAAGAACAGACCGACCGCTGTCTGTCAATGTAACCCACGCAGGGAAGAGCACACTGACCCGACCCTGTCAATGTAACACACTCAGGGAAGAGCAGACTGACCCCACTCTGTCAATGTAACACACCCAGGGAAGAGCATATTGACCCTACTCTGTCAATGTAACACACCCAGGAAAGAGCAGACTGCCCTCACTCTCAATGTAACCCACCCAGTGAAGAGCAGACTGACCCCACCCTGTCACTGTAACACAGCCAGGGAAGAGCAGACTGACCCCAACCGGTCAATGTAACACACACCCAGGGAAGAGCAGACTGACCCTACTCTTCAATGTTACACACCCAAGGAAGAGCAGACTGACCCCACTCTGTCCAGTAACCCACTCAGGGAAGAGAAGACTGACCCCACTCTGTCAATGTAACACACCCAGGGAAGATTAGACCGACCCCACTCTGTCAATGTAACCCACTCAGGGAAGAGCAGACTGACCCCAAGCTGTCAATGTAACCCACCGAGACAAGAGCAGACTGATCGCACTCTGTCAATGTAACGCACCCAGGGATGTGCAGACTGACCTCAATCAGTCAATGTAACACATCCAGGGAAGAGCAGTGTGCTACAAGTGTGGAGGACTGTTGTTGTTTGCAACGGGGCAATGACAGGATGCAGAGCTGGGCTGACAAGTGGCAGATGGAAGTCAATCTGGAAAAGTGTGAAGTCATTCATTTTGAAAGATTGAATTTGAATACAGAATGCAATGTTAAAGGCAGGATCTTTGGCATTGTGGAGGAACAGAAGGATCTTGGGTAACAGGTCCAGAGATCCCTCAAAGTTTGCCACCCAAGATGATAGGCTTGTTAAGAAGGAATATATTGTGTTGGATTTCATTAGCTGGGGGATCGAGTTTTAAAGCTGCGAGGTTATGCTGTAGCTCTATAGAGCCCTGTCTGGACCCCACTGGTAATATTGTGTTCAGTTCTGGTCTCTTCATTACAGGATGGATGTGGAAGCTTTAGAGAGGGTAAAGAGGAGATTTACCAGGATGCTGCCTGTACTGGAGGGCATGTCTTATGAAGAAAGGTTGAGGGAGCTAAGGCTTTTCTCATTGGAGTGAAGACGTGTGAGGATGACTTGGCAGAAGTGAACCAGATGATGAGAGGCACAGAAAGAGTGAATAGTGAGAGACATTTTTTTTACCCTGACATAAATAGCTATTACAAGGGGGTGTAATTTTAAGGTGATTAGCGAGTATTTAAGGGGAGATTTCAGAGGTAGGTTCGTTACATACAGAGTGGTGGGCGAGTGGAATGCACTGCCAGAGGTGGCAGTAAAGTTAGACGCATTAGGGACATTAAATATATTTCTGGATAGGCACATGGATAATAAAATGAAGGGTGTGTAGGTTAGTTTGATCTTACGTTTGGATAAAATATTGGCATGGCATCATGACCGAAGGGTCTGGTGCTGCACTGTCCTGTGTTCTTTGCTCCATATGGTAAAGTGGGTAATGAGCTCAGATCAATGTAAAAGGATATGGCATTCAGGAGGAGTGAGGGAACTGGTTACAAAACTGGGCTTGATGGTAGGAGACAGAGGGTGATGAGAGACATATTGTTTTTCTGACTGGATGCATGTGACCAGCGATGCAGTGGGTGCCCTGTTGTTTGTCATTTGGACTAATGGTTTGGATGGGAATATTGGTATCCTGGAAAGTAAGATTTTGTTTTTGAGTTATACTGAAATTGGTGGTAAAGTGGACAGTGAAGAAGGTTATCTGTGATTCTACAGGATGAACAGTACTGCTGGGATAGTGGGCTGAAGAATAGCAGATGGAGTTTAATTAGATAAATGAGAAGTGTGCCATTTTGGTAAAACAAGTCAGGGTGGGACTTGTACAGTTAATGCTTGGGCCCTGGATGGTGTGGTCAATCAGAGACCCAGGGATGTAGGTACACAGTTCTTTGAAAGTAGTGTCACAGGTAGACAGGCTGGTGAAGCAGGCGTTTGGGATGGTTACCCTCATTGGTTAGAGCATTGAGAGTCGGAGTTGGGATGTCATGTTGAATCTGTACAAAACATCGGTGAGGCCTCCATAAAACCATTGTTGATCAGTAGGAAGAACTCACCTGGTTCACTTACCTGCTTTAGGGAAGGCCACCTGACATTCTAACCTGGTCTGGCCTACATGTGACTCCAGAACAACAGCAATATGGCTGACTCTGAACTGCCCTCTGGGTAATTACCAGTGGGGGCAAAAAATGTAGTCCAGGCAGTGACACGCACATCCCATGAATAAATAACTAAAAATACACATGGCGCTCCCTACCTCTGCAAACCCCTCCAGCTGCAGCAATCCGTACTGACTTTGTAACAACGTTCAGGCCCTGACCACTCTCTGTAACACTCTCACCACCTCCATCCCCTTCATCTCTCCCTATTCCTTTTGTGACAATAAACCCTGACAATGGTACCCCTTCCATCTGACCTCCTCCTGCTAGCATACACTTTGTAATTCCTTTAAAACGTACTCCTAAACACTCCCTTACTGCAGAATTTTAAGTAATATTTGGTGATCTTCTCAGCCTGATAATCTAATATGATCCATTCTGTCCTGAGTGAGGGACCAGTGGGAATTTCTTGCTGAGGTTTTGTCTGTTTCAATGGAATGTCCTTTTGTTGAGTATTTTACACTGTTCCTTCAAATATTTTCCACTGTTCATTTACAGACACATATTTCAGTTTGTTTAGCCTGTTTACCTTGGTCACTTGTCTGCTCAAACTCAAGTAATTGGCTATTTTCATTTCTAGTTGTAACTTGTCCTTTCTGCGAGTCTCTTTACAACATTATAATGCTTAAAACTGCACTTACCACAATTTCCTATAGGATCTCTTAAGGTGATATGACTCATTCACTAAGTTTCATCACACAACGGTCAATCTGAGATAGTTACGTTCCTAGCCAGTTGCCCAATGAGTTATTTAAAGCAACACTGAAAAAATATTCTTGGAACTCCTCTTCCAATATCACAGTTGTCCATCTGACTGTCCCAGGTTATGCGAAAATTGAAGTTTCCCAAAATTATCACAATGCCTTAGTTAAAAATTTCATTGAGTTCCTGTTCAATGCAGTGATGAGGAATGAAATACTGTTCGGTGGCGAAAAACTGTTCTGCTGCTTGAGTCCTTGACAAGTAGTAGCCAGAATTTACATTCAGACTGACTCTACTTCATGATCTGCAGCCAAATGCTTTCTCTGTAATGCCTTTGTTATCCATTATTGTTAGCGTTACTGATTTTGCCTGAGTTTCCACAAGATTGTGAACCATTGAATATTTATGTTTCACCTTTTGTTCGCCCTGTAACCACGTCTCCCTGGTGACTAAATCTCTTCTTATCACTGCATCACAAATCCATCTACCTTATTGATGAGAATTCGTCCATTGCAAAAACAAAGTCATATTTTACTCTTTCCCACAATTTCCTGTCACAAACCGATTCACTGATGTACAGTTTTAGTTAAACTTTGTCCCATCCTGTTCCTTTCTGCTTGTCTTCAGCCACATTCCCATGCTGTTCCGATGCTTCACCTTTTCTTTTTGGATTTGGAAAGCTCCTTTCACCTGAACCCTGTCCCTTAATCCTCTCTGTCAGCTTAAAGCCCTGTCCATAAACCTACCGACATGATTGGCCAGGATACTGCTCCCAGTACAGTTCCAGTGGGACCGTCCTAATGGACTATTTATTAAATCAGTTATGGGATGTGGGTGTCTCTGGCTAACCAGCCTTTCTTGCCCAGCCCGAGCTGCCCTTGAGCTGAGTAACTTGCTCGGCCATTTCAAAGTGTAATTGAGAGGCAAACACTTTGCTGTGGGTATGTCGTGCCGACCACGTGAGGATGGGCAGATGTCCTTATCTAAAGAACAAGTGTTTGGGTTTTTTGTACATCAGCAATGGTTTCATACTTACTTATGGATTCTTACTTACTATTTTTGAAATTATTCATTTGAAATTCCACTATTTCTGTGGTGGGATTCAAATCTGTCTCCCCTGAACATTAGCTGTGGTTTGGGATACATGCTCTAGCAATAATACCACTAGGGCATCACTTCACCTGCTCACTGGTTGCTCATCCCTGAAACCAGTGCAACATGAAGCTAAACCCATGATTCTGTGATCCCAACACCTTCCAGCACTCTAGTGATATCACTCAGTATCTCTCCATGTGGTATCCCTCACTGTGTGGGTATAATTGCAGTCTCTGTCAGTGCTTCCCGCTCTTGCAGTTAGTCTAGATCCTGGGTCAACAGATTTCTACCTCCAGAAAGATACAGCAACACAGAGCAGGATGCATTTTCCAGATCTCTGTGGGACTTAGTACCATTCTTCTTGTGTAACCCTCACTGCATCAGTCTAATGTCCCATTCTGTGTAATGTCCCATTCTGTCTATTTCCCTGTCTCCTGTAGGTACTCGGGAAGTTCCTGGCTCAATAGACTTCCCAACTGCTTGTCTGTCACCACATTGAAGATGTTTGGTCAGCCAAAGAGACAAAGGGAAGAGAGATCTGGAGCCTTCAATAAATCCTGTAGTGAGGTGAGATCACTCACAGTGCACAGAGCAGGGAGCAATGAGTGGGCTCCAAACACCGGCAAACAAGACATGACACAGATGCAGTGCTGGAGGGGGAGCATTGTACAGACACACCCCAGGCTCAATCACCACATCTACTTTAACGTACGTTGTGAGACAGCATCGGGAGTTCAGAGAAATCATTCCAGGCCTCTGCTGTCTTAGTGAGCATCAGTACAAAATAGGTTAAAGCAGGCCTCCCACAAGACGTTTGGAATGCTGCATGGGATCTTTCTCTTCTGTGTTCTCCCTCCAACACTGCACTAAGACTCAGTACCTGTAACACTGTGTCTACGGCATGGCTTGTGCACCAGTGTCTTCAATAATTTGTAACTCCTAGAACAGTTCCTGTCCCTGTAACCACCTCCATTCCCTGTACTCCCTCCACATATTTGAAAGGTACTGCATTCTGGATTACCATCCCTATTGCTGTAAATTGCTTCAGTGTCTATAACATGCTTTATTTCGGTAATCTAATCCTCTTTAACTGGATACAGAGTCATACAGCACGGAAACAGAACCTGTGGTCCAACTCCTCAATGCTGCCCAGCTTTCCGATACCGAACGAGTCTCACTTGCCTGCATTTGGCTCTTTTCTATTCTATTTTGGGTGGCACGGTGGCACAGTGGTTAGCACTGCTGCCTCACAGCGCCAGAGACCCGGGTTCAATTCCCGCCTCAGGCGACTGACTGTGTGGAGTTTGCACGTTCTCCCCGTGTCTGCGTGGGTTTCCTCCGGGTACTCCGGTTTCCTCCCACAGTCACAAAGATGTGCAGGACAGGTGAATTGGCCATGCTAAATTGCCCGTAGTGTTAGGTAAGGGGTAGATCTAGATGTAGATATAGGGGTATGGGTGGGTTACGCTTCGGCGGGGCAGTGTGGACTTGTTGGGCCGAAGGGCCTGTTTCCACACTGTAAGTAATCTAATCTAATCTAATCTAAAAAAACCTTCTCCTCTCCATGTACCTCTCCATGTTCCTGCCCAAATGTCTTTTCCATGTTGTTATTATTCTTGTTTCTCCCATGTGCCTCTGGCAGTCCATTCCGTCTATGCACCATCCTGTGTGGATAATGTTGCCCCTCAGCTCCCTCTTTAAATCTTTGCTCTCTCACCTCCCGTTTATTGCGTCTAGTTTTAGACTCACTTCCCCTTGGCTATTCACCATTCTTAGGAACTGTATGGTTTTGTAAAACTTTATAAAGTCACTCTGTAGCCTCCTCTGCCCAAGAGAACTATTTAGGACAATGTTACAAATATCTCCAACGTATCTAACAAAGTGCTGGACAATGACGGCAAGTGTCCTAAATGCCACTTTCGCCACCCTGTCCATCTGTAACTGTACCCCTTGGTCTCTCACTGTTCGACAACACCGACCAGAGCTCTCCCATTAACTGTGTCATTCATTCCTCGTTTGTCTTAACAAAATCCAAAACCTGAATTAAACTCCATCTTTCATTCCCTGGTCCACTGGCCCAGTTGGTCAGTGTATTCACTGTATACGATAACTGTACTCACTGCCCACTACACCATTAATTTGATCATCTACAAACTTACTAACAATGACTCCTATATTCTCAACCAAATTGTTTGTGTCGGTGATGTATATCAGTGGACCCAGCCCTGAACCTTCTGGCACACCGCTGGTCACAGGACTCCAGTCTGAACAACAACCCTTTCCCACCGCCCTCTGTCTCCTATTATCAAGCCAATTTTGTATCCAATTGGCTAGTTCCCCCTGATCCCATGTCAACTAATCTTACGAAACAGTATATCTTGATAAATCCTGTCAAAGACCCTGCTGACTTTAGTGTAGACAATGTATGGTCACCACTTCAACAAAAGTATCAAGTTAATGAGACCTGACTTTGTATGCACAAAGCCGTGCTGACTATCTTTAATCAATCCTTGCCTTTTCCAAATGAATGTGACTCCTGTCTGGCAGAGTCACTTCTACAACTTACCCACCATTAGGCTAATTGGTCTTTAGTTCCCTGGTTTTCTATTGCAGCCTTTCTTAAATAATAGAATTAACCCACATTCTTGTCATAGAGTCATAAAGAATGGAAACTGACCCTTCACTTGATACCCATCATAATCTCAAACTAAACTCATCCCAGCTGCCTGTTGCTGGCCCAAATCCCTCCAAAACATTCATGTTCATATACTCATGCAAATGTCTTTTAAACGTTGTAATTGTACCCACATGCACCCCTTCCTCAGGAAGTTTATTCCACACTCAAACCACCCTCTGTGTAACAATTTTCCGCCATGTCTTTTTTTTTAAATCTCTCTCTTCTAACTTTAAAAATGTGGTCTCTCCTCTTGAGAATCCCCCACCCTGAGGAAAAGGCACCGACCATTAAATTGGTCTATATATCTCATTTTTTTCATAAAAAGTGCTCAGCCTATCCAGCCATTTTTCAATCTCAAGCCTTCCATACCCAGCAACATCCTGGTTAATCTCGTCTGAACCCGTGCAGCTTAATAATATCCTCCCTATAACTGGGCGGTCACAACTGGATGGAGTACTGCAGAAGAGACCTCACCAGTGTCCATACAATCTCAACATGTTGTCCCAAATCCTACACTCAATGGACTGAGCAATAGTCAAACATGCCAACACTGTCTTATCCATCCTGTGATACAAACTTCAAGAAATATGTAACTGAACCTGGAGGTCTCTCTGCATTAAAACACTAACTGAGGCCCGAACATTAATTGTATAAGTTCTACCCTTGTTTGTTGTACGAAATGTATTCGTTGCATTTATTCAGATTGAATACCATCTACGGTTTTTCAGCCCATTCACCCATATTATCAAGGTCCATTTGTAATCTGAGTAAACCTCCTTCACTGTCCACTATGCCACCCTCCAGCCTTCCAGCACCTCACACGTAGATGTCAATGGTATAAATACCTTTGCTAGGGGCTCCACCATTTCTTCCCTAGCATCCCACAATGTCCTGTGATACACTTAATGAGGTCCTAGGGCTTTCCATTCCTCTGTGTTTTAAAACCTCCAGCACTACCTCTTCCATAAATGCACTCTTTTCAAGTCACAGAGATGGATACCATGGAAACAGAGCCTTCGGTCCAACGTATTTATGCTGACCAGTAGATCTAACACATCCCTCCCATTTATCAGCATTTGGCCCATGTACCTCAAAACCCATGTTATTCATGTTCCCATCCAGATACCTTATAAATGTTGTCATAATATCAGTCTCTGTTACTTTCTCTCTCAGCTCATTCCATACACGCATCACCATATGCATGAAAAAGCTGTCACTTCAGTGCCGTTTAAACCTGTTCCCTCTAACCTTAAATCTATGCTCTCTAGTTTTGGACTCCCCAACCCCTGGGAAAAGACCTTGAATGTTTACCCAATCCATGTCCGTCATGTTTATATAAACCTCTGTCAGGTCACCCCTCAGTCTCCGATGCTCCACTGAAAATAACCCCATCTTATTCAGCAGCAACCCGGGCAACGTCTTGTAAATCTTTTATGAGCTCTTTTTAGTTTCACAACATCATTCCTATAGGAGGGAGACTGGAATTGCAGAGAACACCAATTGTGGTGTAACCTATTACTCTTGTTCCCTGAGTTCCCCAGTCTTTGTCCACAGTAAGTTCTGGAGTGAAAAATGTGTTTAGGGTCTTGGGAAATATCCTGCAGTTCCACACATGAATTGCCTCATTGATATTTAAGGGCCCCAATTTTGGCCTGAGATACTCGTTTACTTTTAATATTTTATACAATCACTTTTGGATTCTCCTTATTCTTCTCTGCCGAGGCATTTTCATGTATCTTTTCTGCATTACTGATTTCTACCCAAAGTGTATTCCTACAGTCCCTATGATTCTCAAGGATCCCCTTGATCCAGCTGGCTATACCTGACATTCGCCCCCTTTTCCATGACCAGACCCTCAATAGACAGCCAGCATTTCCAAATGCTGTCAGCATTGACCTACACAAAAACAGGAACATGTTGGCGCTGAATGCTCAAATTATCTCACTTTTAAAATATTCTCACTTGCCAATCTTCCCTTTCCCTGCAAATACACTCCCCAGTCACCTTTTGAAAGTTCCTAGCTAATGCTATCAAGATTGGGCTGGCTCCGTTTTAAAAACTGAACTTGTGGACCAGGCCTGTCCTTTTCCAGAGCTATTTGTAAACTAGAAGAACTGTGGTCACTTTAGCAAAATGCCTTCCCACTAACACCTCAGTCCCTTTCCTGATCTTGTTTCCCAAGGAGTTGGTCAGGTTTTGTCCCTTTCTCTTTTTAGGCTGTTTACATATTGATTGGGAGTTTTCTGGAACGCAATTACCAAATTCCTCCCTTCCAAACGCTGAACACTGGCAGTCCCAGTCTAAGTTTGGAAAGTTTAAAAAAATCCCTAAAATTACAGACCTATTATTCTGATTGATATTTGAGATCTCCCGACATACTTGTTCCTCAATCTGCCACTGGTTATTCGGGGTTAGTAGGACAATTGTATCAAAGTGATGACACGTTCTTATTTCTGAGTTCCACATAGCTTCATTGGGCGATCCCACAGGAATATCCTCTCTAAGTACTGCTTTGATGATTCATGCAATCAAAACCCACCACCACGCGTCCTCTCTTGCCTCCCCTTCGATGCTTCCTGTAGCATCTCTACCTTGAAACAATGAGCTGCCAGTCCTGCCCCTCCCTCAGCTGTGTTTCTGTAATAACTATAATATCCCAGTCCCATGTTCCAATCCATGTCCTGAGTTCATCTTCCTTAGCTGTCAGGCCCCTTGCAATGAAATAAATGCAGTTTAATCATCAGTTTCCCCCCATTCCCTGTTATGTTCTTGCCTGCCTTGTCTTTTGAAATCACTCTCTTTAACGTGTGCACCAGCCTCAATCTTCGTTGTGACCTTACAACTGTTTAAGGTCCAATACCCTGCCAGACTAGTTTATATCCTCTCAAGCAGCTCTAGTAATTTACCCCATCAAGATATGGGTCTCGCTCCCGCTACCAGTTCAGGTGTCTTCCCCACCCTGTCTACCTGTGCTGACCCATTCAGAGATCAATGGACTTATCCACCAAGGTCCCTGTGTTCCTCAGTACGCCGCAAGGACTGACCATTCATTGTGTCTGTCCGTTGCTTATCATACCTCCCACAAGTTATTACCTCACATTGATCAGAAATAAGTTCTGCTCAGCTTATCATCTGATTGACATCGGACTGCAGCCTGAGACCATCCCCCTCACTGTGGACAACACCCTCACCTTTCATGGCATCTGCAAACCGACTAATGACACCTTCCGCTTTCACATCCAAGTCATTAATGTACATCATAAACAACAGTGGTTCCTGCACAGATCCCTGTGGTACACCCGCTGGTACATCCGCTAATTTTACATCCAATTTGCCAACCTGCCTTGGATCCCAATGGCTCTTTACCTTTGGATCAGCCTTCCATGACGGACCTTGTCAAAGGCCTTATTCAAGTCCATGTAACCCACATCATCTACACTGCCCTCATCAATATTCTTAGACACCACTTCAAAATCTGAATTCCTCAGACAATATCTTCCTCTACTCAATCCGTGATCACTGCCTTTTCAAATGTTGATTCATCCTCAGAATTGTTTCCAATAATGTCCCTCCCCCTGCTGTCAGACTCCCTGTTCTGTAATTACCTGGCCTACCCCTGTTGCCCTTCCTGAATAAAGGTGAAAATGCATTGCTGGAAAAGCGCAGCAGGTCAGGCAGCATCAAAGGAGCAGGAGAATCGACATTTCGGGCATCAGCCCTTCTTCCAGCATCTGCTGTCCTCACTTTCTCCTCCTTCCTAAATAAAGGAACCACATTAGCGATCCTCCAGTCATTCGGCACTTCACGTGTGGCCAGCAAAGTATTAAATATATCCACTAGGGCCCCAGCAACCTCCTCCCTTACCTCCCATAGCAGCCTGGGAACATTTCATTGGGCACTGGGAATTATCTCCAACATTACGCCAAATAAAACATTTAATATCTCCTCGTTATTGATCATACCATGTTATAGAATCTCACCAACCGAAATGAAGTCCGCAGCTACAATGTCTTTCTCCTGTGTGAATACAGATGGGAAGTATTCATTGAAGACCTCAACTACTTCATCTGGCTCCATGCACAGATTGTCACTTTGGTTTCTAACAGGCCCCACTCTTTAGCTGGGAATCCTCTTCCTCTAACTACACTCATAAAATACCTTGTGACCTTTCCTTAACAGTATTTTAATGAGGATATTTCATGGCCATTCTTTGCTACTCATTTTTAAGGACCCCTTTGCACTCTTGATACTTCTGAAGAGCTTCGCCTGTTTCCATCGTACTGTACCTCATTTATCCAGCTGACAGTATCGCTTGACCAGTATTCGCTCTTCAGGGACCACACCGGCCCTGAATTCTCACTGTATCACTTTAACATTTTTCCTCTTTCCGAATGTGAACGTAACTGCAAATAGTTCCTCCGTGTCTGTGTTTGCCAGACCCTGTCTCCTGATAGTGAGAATGCCCAGTGACAGTCAGATTAGAACAATTAGGGGGCTTCCCCAAAATTGGCCTCTTCACTTCTGCATTATTCCTTTTCCAAAATGACATTGAAACCTAGTGTTATGACCACCATCGCCAAAACATTACAAAAATCCTTATGTTTGCCATCTTGTCCAGCACCTACAGCCGACTCTGTCTGTAACATCCAGCCCTTACTGACCTCCCCATCTGTGTACCTTCCTCCAGCACATGATGTCACTGTAACCTTCTCCAGTCCCCACAGCACTCCTCCATCCTGTCTTACAGCACCCCATTACCTCTAACCTTCCACCATCCATTTCACCTCCCTGTCTGTACAGAGTCCTTCAGTTCTGTAGCGTTTCCTGCCAACCCTCCCTTTGTGTAACGTTCTGAAGCCACTTGAACTGTCCCAATATCTGTAACCTTGCCCTCTCTTTCCATACCTCTCTGTCTCTGTAACAAACTCCCTTCCTTACCTTTGACCACCTCCAGTCAGTACTAGCCTTTCTAGCTCTCGAACATCCTGCAGCCACTAAAACCATTCATGTGTCTGAAACCTCCTCTCAATTGTTGTAAAAACTTTCATTCACACAACTGCCTCTGTCTATAACCTCAGCCAGTCCATAGAATCCTTGCTAACTCTGGAACCTCACCCAGTGTGCACAACTCTGAGCAGTACTAACTTCATTCAGTCTCCCCAACCGTCCCTACCTCTTATTGCCTGGAGATTCCACAGCCCTCCCTATTGCGCTAACCTCCTCCAGTCCCTCTCATGGACACCATCTGTGAAACCTTGTCCTATCCCTGACTATATATTCTTCCTTTTCCAATAAACCCTTGTGAACTTTCGAACCTGGTCTAATGTCTGCAGCGCTCTGTATAATCAGACACAGGGATGGCTCAGTGGTTAACAATGCAGCCTCACTGCGCCTGGGACCTGGCTTCGATTCCAGCCTTGGGCAACTGTCTGTGTGGACTTTGCATGTTCTCCCTCCGACTGTGTGGGTTTTCCCGGGCGCTCTGGTTTCATCCCACAATCCAAACGTTGCACGATCAGTGGATTAACTATCATTAAGTGTGGTTTAGGTGAGCTAACCATGAGAAATGCAGGGTTAAAGGGATAGGTAAAGGGGTGGGTCTGGGTCAGATGCTCTTCAGAGGTTTGGAATGGACTGGTTGGGTCGAATGGCCTGGTTCCAGACTGTGGAGATTCTATTCAGATTTTTGTCCAGTCCTGCCAACCATCCCGGTCTCTTGAACCTTGCGTCATTCCAGTATTCTCTTTAAAACTGTACTATCCTCCAGTCCCTAAGACACTCCTTTCCGATGTAACCTTCTCCAGTCCTTACAAAGATTGATATATAAACCTCTTCCTGTTTTTAGCACCCTCCCTACAACTACTGCCAT
The DNA here is from genome assembly GCF_047496795.1 of Chiloscyllium punctatum. NCBI lineage: Eukaryota > Metazoa > Chordata > Chondrichthyes > Orectolobiformes > Hemiscylliidae > Chiloscyllium > Chiloscyllium punctatum. The sequence goes on from NW_027311653.1 coordinate 18,830, forward strand.
TTGTTACACCACTCCCAATCACTGTTCCCTCCTGAAACTCCCATGAACATTCATATCTTTGAAACACATTGGACTGTCTCAACTTCCCTTTGACAGTTACGTGCTGAGACCTGCTCTATATCAGTGAAGTAATTAAGTCTTGGCAACACTCACTGTTATAATCTCCCTCCAGCGTTACAGCACCGAGGATCTGTAGAAGGTCTTTTCAACCCGACAGCCATCTCTGTGTCTGTAATCTCCTCCACTCCCCATAATACATTCTCTCTGAGCTCCTCTGTAGTCCACTAAACACTCCCTAACACTGTCTGTATCAGTGAAACCTTCACCAAAACACAACCTTCCCTATCTGTGTAAATCCCTACGCCAGTCCCTATCCCTCTAGCTCCGTCTAACAAGATAACCCTCCATGTCTGTGTATTTACCTTCAGTCCTTACAACCCTCCCTATCTGTGTAACCTTCTCCATGCATATTTGCTTCACTCTCGTCAACTGTCCCTGTCAGTGTAATCTCTTCCAGACGCAAAAACTCTCCATCTCTTTAACTTTCTCAGGCCACACAACCCTCATATCTGTAACCTACTCTTGTTGGAGAACCCTCACTATGTGAACTGCTCCAACTCTTCCACTCTCCATAAGCTCCTGCAGCTCTTACATCCCTCCCTATCTACCAAATCTCTTCCAGTCACTAAACAACAACAGTCTGGGGAGACCCGACAACTATCCCTATCAGTGTAATCCTCTCAGGTCTCGGCAGCACTTCTGATCTGTAGAACTCACTTAAATGCCTGTGACTCTCCCAATCAAGTTTCTACAAAACTCACTATCTATTTAACACTTTCCTGTCACTATCATCCCCCGTCAATATTAGCTCCTCCACTGTCTCCACCATCTACCCACCTCCATAACCTTGTCCAGCTCTTATACCCCCATCTGTGTAAACACCACCCTCCTCTACAACCTCCTCCTGTTAGTGCTGTGCTCCCTTATCTGTGAAACTGTCTCCAACCAAACTTCCTGCACCAATCTCTGAAAAATATTCCAGATTCCACATCCTCCATGTCGAAACAACCTGCAGAACCTAAGCCTTCCTATATCTATAATCATCTTCAGTCATGACTACCCTGCATATCTCTGTTTGTTCGTCCAGTCGATACAAACATCTTTATCTCTGTAATCTGCTCAGCTCCCTAAAACACTCCCTGTCTGTGATCCAGCCCTGTCCTACAAACATCGTTATCCCTGTAAACGCCTCCATCCTTCCCAAATTTCCAAACTTCATGAACCACTGACATCCCTGTAGCCCTCCACATTTCTGTAACCTCCTGTGGGTCTATGGTCCTCCCACCCTCTGAAACCACCTCCGGTCCCCACGTCCCTCCCAGTCTGGGTCCTCTGCTCCATATCAGACCATTGATATCTCTGTAAACACCTCCACTACTGAAAACTCTTCCTATTTGTGTAACCTTGTTCAGATCCCATACTCTCCAGCTTCCTGAATCCTCTTCATGCATTGCAACCAAAATCACATCTTTCTGTAGTATCCACGAGTGCTTACGCCCTCCCCAACTCAGTAACCACTTGCAGCCCTAACAAACACCCAAACTGTGAAACGTCTTAATTCCCTACAGTACTCCCTCCCTCCCTCCCTCCTCAAATGCCTTCATCACCATGAAACCTCATAATTACTGAAACCTCCTTTTGAAACTGCAAACCTACTAATGTCTGCAAAATCCTCCTGTCCTGATATTCGTCCTTATTTCTGTAACCCCCGCCACCCTCCAGTGCCCCTCTGGGGAACATGGCAGAGGAGAGAAGATTTGTAAAGTCCGAGCAATGTTACGGAGGTAGAATCCTGGGAAT
>NW_027311654.1:0-20618 GCF_047496795.1 Chiloscyllium punctatum
GGTCATTTACACGTCACAGGATTATTACCACGCAGTATTGACTATTCTCAGGCCACAGCAATATTCACACACAGGATTGACCATTCACAGGGCACAGGATTATTCACACACAGCATTGACTAGCACACGGCCACAGGATTAATGAACACACTGTCTTGACCATTTACAGGTCACAAGATTGTTCCCACATAGTATTGACCATCATCAAGCCACGGGATTGTTCACACACAGTATTGACAATCCTCAGGCCACAGGATTATTCACACACTGTATTGATCATCCTCAGACCACAGGATTATTTACACACAATATTGACAGTATCCAGGCCACAGGATTATTCACACGCTGTATTCACAATCCTCAGGCCATAGAATTATTCGCAGACTGTATTGAACATCCTCAGGTCACTGGATTATCCACAGACAATACTGACCATCCTCAGGACACATAAGTATTCACACACAATACTCAATATTCCCAGCCCACAGCATTATTCACACACAGTCTTGATTGGAACACGGCCACAGGATTAATGAACACACTGTTTTAACCATTTACATGGTCACAGAATTACTTTCACACAATATTGACTATCTTCAAGCCACAGGATTGTTCACACACAGTATTGAACATTCTGAGACCACAGGAGCATTCACACACTATATTGACCATTCTCAGGCCACAGGATTATTTACACACAATATTGACCATCTTCACACTGCAGGATTATTCACACACTCTATTGAACATCCTCAGGCCACAGGATTATTCACACATAGTATTGAGCATCATACGACCACAGGATTAATGAACACACTGTCTTGATCATTTACAGGTCACAGAAATATTCGCACCCAGTATTGACCATCCTCAAGCCACAGGATTGTTCACACTCAGTATTAACTGTCCTCAGACCAAAGGAGTATTCACACAGTATTGACTATCCTCAGGCCACAGGATTATTAACACACAGTATTGACCATCCTCAGGCCACTGGATTGTTCACACACAGTATTGCCCATTCTCAGGCCACAGGAGTAGTCACACACAGTATTGACCATCCCCTCAGGGCACATGATTATATTTACATGGTATTGACCATCATCAGGCTACAGGAATATTCACTCACAATATTGACAATTCTCAAATTACAGGATTGTTCACACACAGTATTGACGATTCACAGGCCAGAGCATTATGCATACATGGTATTGACCATTCACTGTCCAAAGGATTATTCACACACAGTATTGACCATTCTCAAGCCAAAGGTTATTCACACACAGTACTGACGATTCACAGGCCACAGGATTATTCCCATACATTATTGACTATTCTAAGGCCACAGGATTATTCACACACAGTATAGCTGTCCTCAGGCAACATAATCTTTCACACACAATGTATGGACCATTCTCAGGCCACAAGATTATTCACTCACTGTATTGAACATCCACGGGCAGCAGGATATTTAACACACACACAGTGTTGACTATCCTTCGGCCCAACGGTTATTCCCACATAGTATTGAATATTCTCAGTCCACAGGATTATTCACACACAGTATTGACCACTATACGGCCACAGGATTAATGAACGCATTGTCTTGATGATTTGCACGTCACAGGATTATTTTCACGCAGTATTGATGATTCTCAGGCCACAGGAATATTCACACATAACCATTCACTGGGCACAGGATTATTCACACACAGCATTGACTAGCACACGGCCACAGGATTAATGAACACTCGGTCTTCAACTTTTGCAGGTCACAGGATTGTTCCAACATAGAATTGACAATCCTCAGGCTACATGATTATTCACACACAGTATTGACCAGCCGACGGCCACAGGATTAATGAACACACTGTTTTGATCATTTTCAGGTCACAGGATTATTCCCACACAGTATTGACTATCCTCAAGGAACAGGAATATTTACACAAAGTATCTCCATCCTCAGGCCATGGATCATTCACACTCAGTATTGACAATCCTGAAGCCACAGGATTTTTCCTACACGGTATTGACCATCCACAGGCAACAGGATTATTCTCACACTGTATTGACCATTCTCAGGCCACAGGATTATTCACACACGGTACTGAACGACCTCAGGCAACACGATTGTTCACTTATAGTATTGACCATCTGCAGGCCAAGGGTTATACACACACAGTACTGATAATTCACAGCCCATAGCATTATTGACTGCCCTCAGGCCACATTATTATTCACGCACAGTATTGACCATCCTCCGTCCACAGGATTACTCACATACAGTATTGATCATCCTCAGATCAACGGTTATTCAAACACAATATTGACCATCCTAAGGCCATTAGATCATTCACACACTGTATTGACCAACCTGAGGCCACAGGATAAATTAACACATTCTCTTTACCAATTAACAGGTCACAGGAATATTCCCACAGAGTACTGACAATCCACAGGGCACAGGATTATTCACACACAGTATTGACCACCATTCGGCCACATCATTAATGAACACACTGTCTTGATCATTTACACGTCACAGGATTATTTCCACGCAGTATTGACGAGTCTCAGAGCACAGGAATATTCACACACAATATTGACCATTCACAGGGCACAGGATTATTCACATACAGTATTGACTAGCACACGGCACAGGATTAATGAACACTTTGTCTTGACCATTTACAGGTCACAGGATTATTCCAACAAAGTATTGACCATTCTCAGGCCACAGGATTATTCACACACAGAATTGAACAACCTCAGGTAACACGATTGTTCACACACTGTATTGACCAACCTCAGGCCAAAGGTTATTCACACACAGTACTGATGATTCACAGGCCGCAGGATTATTCACACACAGTATTGACCATTCTCAAATCACAAGATTGTTCACACACAGTATTGACCATTCTCAAATCACAAGATTGTTCACACACAGTCTTGACCATGCACAGGCCACAGTATTATTTGCAAACAATACTGACATTGCACAGGTCACAGATTATTAACACATAATATTGACCATCCACAGCCCACAGGATTATTATCACACAGCATTGACCATCCACAGGCCACATTATTATTCACACACAGTATTGACCGTCCTTAGGCAAAGGGCTATTGAGACACTGTATTGACCATTCTCAGGCCACAGGATTATTCACACACAGTATTGACCATCCTTAGACCAAGGATTATTCACACAGTATTTACGATTCATGGGCCATTGGATTATTCTGACACGGTATTGACTGCCCTCAGTACACAGGATTATTCACACACAGTATTGAGCATTCACAGTGCACAGGATTATTCACACACAGTATTGAGCGTTCAGAGTGCACAGGATTATTCACACACAGTATTGAGCGTTCACAGTGCACAGGAGTATTCCCACACTGTATTCACAATTCTCAGGCCACAGGATTATTCCCACACACGATTGACAATTGTCAGGCCACAGGATTATTCACACACAGTATTGACAAACATATGGCCACAGGATTAATAAACACATTGCCTTGACCATTCAGTACAAACAGTACTGAACATGCACAGGCCACAGTTCATTAACACCTAGCATTGACCATCCACAGGCCACAGTTTTATTAACAAACAGTATTGAACATGCACAGGCCACAGATTATTGATTCACAGTATTGACCATCAACAGGCCACAGGATTATTATCACACAGCATTGACCATCCACAGGCCACAGGATTATTATCACACAGTATTGGCCATCCACAGCCCACATTAATATTCACTCACAGCATTGACCATCCTTAGACAAAGGGTTATACACACACAGTACTGACGTTTCACAGCCCGTAGCATTATTCACACACAGTACTGACTGCCCTCAGGCCACATTATTATTCACACATAGTATTGACCATCCTCCATCCACAGGATTACTCACACACAGTATTGATCATCCTCAGGTCAAGGGTTATTCACACACAGTATTGACCATTCACAGGCCAGAGGATTATTCACACAGTATTGACCACCCTAAGGCCATAAGATCATTCACACACTGTATTGACCAACCTCAGGCCACAGGAATATACACACACAATATTCAATATTCTCAGCCAACAGGATTATTCCCACACAGTATTGACCAGCCTACGGCCACAGGATTAATGAACATACTGTCTTGACCATTCACAGGTCACAGGATTATTCCCACACAGTATTGCCCATCCTCAGGCCATGGATTATTCCCACACAGTATTGACAACCCTCAAGCCACAGGATTATTCCTACACAGTATTGAACATCCTCAGGCCACACAAGTACTCACACACAATATTCAACATTCTCAGCGGACAGGATTATTCCCACACTGTATTGACCAGCCTACGGCCACAGGATTAATGAACAAAATGTCTTGACCATTTGCAGGTCACAGGATTATTCCCACACAGTATTTACCATTCTCAGGCCACAGGATTATTCACACCCAGCATTGACCATCCTCAAGCCACAGAATTATTCCCACACAGTATTGACCATCCTCCATCCACAGGATTATTCCCACACAGTATTGACCATCCTCCGTCCACAGGATCACTCACACACAGTATTGATCATCCTCAGGTCAAGGGTTATTCACACACAGTATTGACCATTCACAGACCACAGGATTATTCACACACAGTATCGACCCTCCTTAGGACATTAGATCATTCACACACTGTATTGACCAACCTGAGGCCACAGGATTGATGAACATATTCTCTTTACCAATTCACAGGTCACAGGATTATTCCCACACAGTATTGAACATCCTCAAACCACAGGATTATTCTGACACAGTATTGACCATTCACAGCCACATGATTGTTCACACATAGTATTGATCACGCTCATGCCAAGGATTAGTCACACACAGTATTGACCATTCACAGGCCAGAGGATTACAACACACAGTATTGATCATGATCAGGCCACAGTATCATTCACACACTGTATTGACAAACCTCAGGCCACAGGAGTACATACACAAAATATTCAATATTCTCAGCCAGCAGGATTATTCACACAGAGTATTGACCAGCATATGGACACAGGATTAACGAACACACTGTCTTGACCATTCACAGGGCACATGATTATTCCCACACAGTATTGAATATCCTCAAGCCACGGGATTGTTCACACACAGTATTGACCATTGTCAGTCCATAGGATTATTCACACACAGTGAAGACCATCTTCCGGCCACAGGATTGTTCCCACACAGTATTGTCCAACCTTAGGACACAGGATTATTCGCACACTTTATTGACCATTCTCAGGCAACAATATTTTTCACACACTGTATTCACCATCCTCAGGCCAGAGGATTATTCACACACTGTATTCACCATCCTCAGGCCACTGGATTATTCCCGCACAGTATTGACCAGCATCAGGCCGGAGGATTATTCAACACAGTCTTGATCATCCTCTGGCCACAGAACTATTTACACAGTGTTGGCAGTACACAGGTCACAGGATTACTCATACAGTATTCACAATCTTCAGTCCACTGGATTATTCTCACACAGTAGTGACTATTCTTAGACTAAAAGGTTATTCCAACACAGTATTGGCCATTCTCAATCCACATGATTATTCGCATACAGCATTGACTACCCTCAGGCCACTGGATTATTAACACACAATATTGACCATCCACGGCTCACAGGATGATTATCACACAGCATTGACAATCCACAGTCCACATTATTATTCACACACAGTATTGCCTATCCTTATGCAAAGACTTATTTACAGTATTGACCATTCACAGGCTACAGGATTATTATCACACTGCATTGACCATCCACAGGCCACAGGGTTATTCACACACAGTATTACCCATCCTTCGGCAAAGAGTTAGTCACACACAGTATTGACCATCCTCGGGCTGCAGGATTATTCACACTGTGCATTGACCATTTACAGTCCAAAGGATTATTCACACACAGTATTGACCATCCTTAGGCCAATGGTTATTCACACACAGTATTTACAATTCACAGGCCATTGGGTTATTTACACACAGTATTGACTGCTCTCAGGCCACAGGATTTCTCACACTCTGTGTTGAGTATTCACAGTGCACAGGATTATTCACACATAGTACTGAATAACCTCAGGCAACAGGATTAATTACACAAAGTTTGGACAATCCTCAGGCCAAGGGTTATTCACACACAGTATTGACCATTCACAGTCCAAAGGATCATTCACAAACTGTATTGACCAATCTCAAGCCAAAGGGGTATTCACACACAATATTCAACATTCTGAGCCCACACGATTATGCACACACTTTATTGACCAGCATGTGGCCACAGGATTATTCCAACGCAATATTGACCATCCTCTGGCGACAGGATTATTCACATACCATATTGTCCATCCACATGCCAAGGGTTATTCACACAGAGTACTGGCCACACAAAGTGAGAGCGTTCGAGGTGCTCGGAGGAGCAAACAGAGATGTGGAGTGTTGTTGCGACTGGAAAAGGGTCTGAAAAGGATTTTACAGTGACAGGGTGGACTGTAGTTATTGTGAAAAACTACAGAAATAGTGATTATTGTACTGAGTGCAGGATGAGATTATTGAGATTCGGCATGTTATCAAGACTAGAGCAATTTACAAATATGAAGAATCATCAGTATTGGAGTAGGGATCAAATTAATAGTGGGATTGTGGGCAGGGTTAAGGTTACAGAAATAAGAACTTTTCTGGGAATTACAAGCATTCAAGGCCCTGCCACAGATGAGGTGGACCGAAAGGTATGCTTCATTGCTGAATGATTCCATCCCATGACAAAAGTCAGCGTGATCGGGGGAAGTGTGGAATAGAAAGATCCCAGGATTCAAAACCATCTCCTTGGGGGGAGGCCTGCATTCCCCGCTTTTGTACTGATCCTCACTAAGACAGCACTGGCCTGGATTGATAACTGTCAACTTCCTATATTGACAAAGGAAGACTCAATACAGCAGAGAAGAAAGTAAACGAGAGAGTGGGGATTGAGCCTGGGACCATCACACTCTGTGTTCACCCTTCAATTCTGTACCTATGTTATGTCCTCCATACCAAAGATCGATCGCTGAAATGCTCTCTGCTCTGTTCACTGTGAGTGGTCCTATCTCGCTGCAGGATTTCTTGAAGGCTCCAGGTCTCTCTTCCCTCTGAATGAAATGTATCCCAATCTGCTTTGGGAGGTAAGGGAGGAGATTTCTGGGGCCCTGGTGGATATATTTAATACATTGCTGACCACGGATGAAATGCCGAATGACTGGAGGATAGCAAATGTGGTTCCTTTGTTCAAGAAGGGCAGCAGGGATAGGCCAGGAAATGACAGAGCAGATAGGTCACCCCATGAGAGGAACGATGTGTAAGATTTGGAAAGGGCTCAGTGGAGATTTACTAGGATGTTACCTGGTTTGGAGGAAACGTGATATGAGGAACTTGAAGCTATTTTTGTTTGAGAGAAGACGTTTGAGATGAATTAATTGAGATATTCAGATAATCAGAAAGTGAAATGGATTGGACAGTGAGAGCCTTTTCCCTCAGATGGCAATACCGAGCATGAGGGGGGATAGCTTTAAATTGAGGGGTGAAAGATATATGACAGATGTCAGAGATAGTTTCTTTACTCAGAGTAGTAGGGGCATGGAACAGACTGCCTGCAACAGGAGTCAATCTGCTAACCTTAAGGGCATTTAAACGGTCATTGGATAGTCACATGGATGAGAATGGAATAGTGTTGGCTACTTGGGCTTCACATTGTTGCGCCAACCTGTGGAACCCATCGAGAGCCGAAGGGCCTGTACTGTGCCGCCGTCTTCTATGTTCTAGAGGGAATAAATATAAGGTGAGAGGGGAAAGACTTAAAAGGGATTGAAGGAGAACATTTTTCACACAGAGGATGGTGCAGGTGGTAGGGAAAAGTACAATAACAACATGTAAAAAAGATTTGGGCAGAAACATGGAGAGGAGAAGGTTTGAAGGGATTTGGGTCAAATGCAGGGAAACGCGACTCGGTCAGGGACTCTGGTCAACATGGACGAGTTGGATCGAAGGAACTATTTTCGTGCTGCATAACTCAGTCTCCTCCTCCAGTAACTGGAGACAACCGAGATAAGGCATGTTGTAGACACTGAAGCAAGTTACAGCGATAGGGATAGTAATCTGGAATGCAGTACGTTTCAAATACATGGAATGACTATTGGGATAGGAGGAGGTTACAGGGATACGAACTGTCATTGGAGTTAAAAATTATTGAATACACCAGTCCACAAGACATGCCATAGGTGCAGTGTTGGAGTGTAGCAAGTTTTAGTACAACAGAACTTAAAGTAGGGGTGGGGATTGTGCGTGGGGTGGGCCTGTACTGTATTCCCCCTCCAGATCTGTATCGACGTCATGTCTTGTTAACAGAGGTTTGGAGCCTTCTCATTCCTCTCTTCTCAGTTATCGAAACTGGATGAAGTTATCAATACTGAGGGTTGAAGAATTAGTAAGGACTCTTCAGACTAGCCAAGGTTACTGGTAGAGAGAGTTGTTGGGACTGGAAGAGGTGCCAGACCTCAATAGGATGGTACACATTCACAGATGATTTTAGTGACTGCAAGAGGTTACAGAGTTAAGAAGGCTAGTAATGATGGGAGGAGGTCACAGAGATAGATAAGATTGCAGAGATTGGCCAAGGTTACAGTCTGGGGAATGGTCTCGTGGCTTCATAATGTTACACAAAGGGAGGATGGGCAGGAATGGCTGTGGGAGCTGGAGGGGTTTATACAGATAAGGAGGTTTATAGGGATGGTAGAAGGTTTATGGGAGTGAGGTGCTGTAGGATAGGATGGAGGAGTGCTGTGGGGACTGGAGAAGTTTGCAGTGATATCATATGATGGAAAGGCTTGAGGAAGGTACAAGCTTTTGGTAATGGCTGGAGGATATTAAAGAGACAGGGTGGGCTGTAGGTACTGAACATTTTGACAGAGAGAAGGATAAGGTAGTGTTTGGGGATAATGACCATAATTCTGTACGTTTTGAAGTCATGATGGAAAGAGCTAAGGATCATGCAGAAGTTGTGTGTCCAAATTTGGGGAATGCTACTTATCATTTCATTATCACTATCACTGATCATTATTACTAGCATTAGACAGGATTTGAAAAATATAGACTCAGAGGAACTATTTACAGTCGAGCCTACAATTGGAAAGAGGGAGTATTTTCAAGTGATACAGTGAGAATTCAGGGCCAGCATGTACCATGAACAGTGAATGACAAAGGCACCAAGTTCAGCGAATACTCATCAAGTGATATTGTGAGTTTGGTAAAGAAAATACAGTGCAATCAAACCAGGTGAAGCCCTTCAACAACTATAGAGAGTGCAAGGGGGTCCTTAAAAATGAGGGTCACTTAATGGCCATGAAACCTCCTTGGCAGACACTAGTTTGGAAAAGCTACAAGATATTTTATGACAAGAGTCAGAGTAAGAAGATTCCCAGCTAAAGAGTGCGGCCTGTTGGAAACCAAAGGGACGATCTGCTCATGGAGCCAGAGGAAGGAGCTGAGGTCTTCAATGTATGCTTCCCATCTGTATTCACACAGGAGGAAGACACTGTAGCTGGGGATTTCAGTCGGGATGGTGAGCCTCGAGAACATGTTAAGATCAATAAGGAGGTATTAAATGCTTTCATAGGCATAAAGGGGGAGACATCCCCAGTGTCCAATGAAATGTATTGCAGGCTGCAGTGGGAGGTAAGGGAGGAGATTGCTGGGGCCCTTTTGGATCTTTTTAATACTTTGCTGGCCACAGGGATATTGGGTAAAAATTGGGAACAATTCTGAGGGTCAAGATGTATCAACATTGAAAAGGAAGGAATAGATTCAGGACAGATTTTGGAAAGGAAAATCCTGTCTGATGAGTTTTTTTGAAAAGTTATCTAAAAATATTTATGAGAGCAGTGCAGATGATGTGGTTATCATGGCGTTTGGTAAGGCCTTTGACAAGGTCTCAGTCAATATGTAAATGGCCCAACAGGAGAAAGGAGCGAAACCTGACCTCCCCTTGGGAAACAAGGCGGGGAATAGGACTGAGGTGTTAGTGAGGGAACACTTTGGCAAAGTGACCACAATTCTATTAGTTTGAAAATAGCTTTGCTGAAAGACAGACCTGATCCAAAAGTTAAAGTTATAAAATGTGGCAAGACAAATCTTGATAGTATCAGACATGAACTTTTTTTAAAGTTGATTAGAGAGTCTATTTGCAGGTAAAGGGAATTCTGACAATTGGAAATATTTTAAATGTGAGATAAAAGGACCGTTCATCACCAGCATGTTCCTGTTTGTGTGCAGCTCAATGCCAACAGCTTTCAGAATCACTGGCTGTATACGGAGACTCTGGTCAAGGAAAAGGGGGCACATGTCAGGTATAGCCAGCTGGATCAAGGGAATCCCTGAGGAGCATAGGGGCTGTAGGAATACTCTTTGGATGGAAATCAGGAATGCAGAAAGGGGACATGAAATAACTTTGGCAGATAAAGTTAAGGAGAATCCAAAGTGTATTAAGAGCAAAAGAAGAGCTCGGGACAAAACCAGTATTCTTAATGATCAACAAATCCAACGATGTGTGAAACTACAAGATCCTAAACAAATATTTCACTTTGGAACTTACTGTGGATAAGGTCTGGGGCGCTCAGTGTTTGGCCGAACCACTATTGGAATATTGTGTGCAATTCTGGTCTCAATGCCATCGGAAGGATGTTGTGGAACTTGAAAAGGTTCAGAAGAAATGAATAAGGATGTTGCCAGGGTTGGAGGGTTTGCACTACAGAGAAAAGCTGAAGAGACTGGGATTATTTATACTTTAACATGGGACGCTGAGGAGTTATCTTATAAAGGTTTCTTAAAATCATGATAAGCATGGAAAAGGTTCAATAGATAAAGACTTTTCTCCGGTCGTGGGGGGGTGAGTCCAAACCTACAAGGCATAGCTTTAAGGTGAGAAGAAAAGATTTAGAAGGGCCCAAAGGGACAGCTGTTTCCTGCAGAGGTTGGTATATATATATGATATAAACTGTCAGAAGAAATGGTGGAGGCTGACAGAAATATATTTAGCAGGCATCTGGATGTGTATATAAATAGCAGGATTTTAGAGGGATATTGACAAAGTTCTGGCAAATGGGTTTGACAAACGTCTCGGAGGAGTTGGACCAAAGGGTCAGTTTCCGTGCTGTACATCTCGATGACTCCATGTCTTGAAATGAGTCCACATTATAGAAGAGGCGGTGTTGGAAGTTTTCAAACATAGAGGTAGATAAATCCCCAGGACCTGATCAAGTGTATCTCAGAACATTGTGGGAAGCTGGGGAAGAAATTGTAGGGGCCTGAGCAATGATATTTGTGGCATTCTGGGCAGTGATGGATGTTTTCTGAGATTACAAAGGGATCTTGATGAAATGCGTGAATGGCTGAAAAACTGCAGATGGAGTTCAATTCAGGTAAATGCGAGGTAATGCATTTAGGTTACAACAAACAAGGGTCGAGCTTTCACAATTAATGGTAGGGTCTTCAGTAGTGTTGTACGCCTTGGGGTTCAGGTACGTAGTTCTTTGAAGATTGCCACAAGGAGAGACAGGATGGTTATAAATGGTACTTGCCTTCATTGTTCAGTCATTCGAGTTTAGGAGTTTGGGAAGTCGTGTGTAGATTGTACAGGACATTGGTAAGGCCTGTTCTGGAATACTCTGCCCAGTTATAGGAAGGATATTAAGCTGGAGAGGGTTCAGATCACATTTACCAGGATGGTGATGGGTATAGAAGGTTTCAGTTATAAAGGAAGGTTGTACAGTCTGGGACATTTTTCACATGAGCCTGGAGATTGAGAGGTGAGCGTATAGAAGTCTATAAAATAATGAGGGGTACAGATAGAGTTAACGTGACTTGTCTTTTCCCAACAGCAGGTCAATTTAGAACTAGGGGCTACATTTCTTAAGGTTAGAAGGGAGAGATTTAAAATCAGAAAACATAAGGAGCAAACTGTTAGAGTGTGTTTTGTGTGTGGAATGAAATTCCCAAGGAAAGGGTGACTGTGTGTACAATTACAAAGCTTGAAATATTAGTACAGGAATAGGAAAGGTTTGAAGGGATGTGATCCAGGAAGAGGCAGGAGGGACGAGGTTAGTTTAAGATTATGGTCGGTATCAACCGAACAGTTAGTTTCTGTGCTGTATGACTGTCTGACTATGAAAATAATTTTGTGCCCTTATTTAAGAAAGACTGCAAGGGGAAGCCAAGGAACTGCAGACTGAGGAGACAGAAATCGAGGATGGGTAAGGTGTTGGAGATCATTCTGAGAGTACGAGTTACATGCATTTGGAAAGACAGGACTGATTGCAGACAGTTAGAGTGGCTTTCTGCGCAGGAAAACATGTCTCACAAACTTGCCTGAGTTTGTTGAAGATGTGACCAAGAAAATAGATGGAAGCAGAGCAACAGACATTGTTTCTGGGTTCAGCAAGGCCTTTGACAGGGTTGAGCAGGCTTCATGGGTTAGTAAGGTTCGGTCACATGCATTCAGGGAGAGCGACCCAACTGGAGACACAATGAGTTTGATAGGAGGAGGTAGAGGGTTGATGTTCAGACTGGAGGCCTTAGACCAGCAGTGACCAGCAGGATTGGTGCTGGGGCCACTGATGTGCATCATTTATATAGAGGATCTGGGTATAAATATAGCAGTCACTGTTTGTATGTTTGCGGATATCAAAATTAGTGGAAGACCGGGCAGGGAATATAGTTATTGAAGGGGATGTTAATCAACTGGGCCAGTGGGACAAGGAACGAAAGATGGAATTTAATTCATGTGTTGGATTTAGTTAAGACAAACCAGGGAGGACTAACACAGGTAATGTTCGGGCCCTGGACAGTGTTGTCGAGCAGAGAGAGACCAAGGGGTGCAGTTACACTGTTTTAGGAATTGAATCACAGGGGGACAGGGTGGGGAAAGCAGCATTTGGCACACTTGTGTTCATTGGTCAGAGCACTGAGTACATGAGTTGGAGATATTTGTAACATTGTCGTCAATATTTCTCCTGGGCAAAGGAGGCCACGGGGTGGTCTTATAAAGGTTTATGAAAGCATGTAGAGCCTCAGTAAGGTGAAAAGCCAAGGGTAGGTGAGTCCAAAGCTAGAGGCATAAACGTGAGGTGAGAGAGCAAGGATTTAAAGAGGGAGCTGAGGGGCAACATTATCCACAGAGGATGGTGCATAGATGGAATGGACTGCCAGAGGAAATGGTAAAAACAAGTACAATTACAACATGGAAAAGATACTTGGGCAGGTACATGGAGAGGAGAAGGTTTGAAGGGGTATGGGCCAAACACAGGCAAATGCAACTCATTCCGTTTAGGAAACCTCGGCCGAAGAGTCATGCCGCACAGAAACAGACCCGATGTCTCCAGTTATTGGAGGAGGAGACTATCGAGACAAGGCATGTTGTAGAGACTGAAGCAAGTTACAGCGATACGGATGGTCATCTGGACTGGAGGTTTCAAATATATGAAATAATTGGTGAGAGGGAGGAGAAGACAGAGATAGGAACTGTTATAGGAGTTAGAATGATTGAAGACACTGGTCCACAAGATGACCCATAGATACAATGTTGGAGAGGGAATAGGGAACAGAAAGATCCCAGGCAGCATTACCACTTTCTCATGTGAGGCCTGCATTCCCTTCTGTTGTCCTAGTGCTCACCAAGACAGCACACGTCTGGATTGAAAACTGGGAACTCCCGATGCTGGCTCAGTGCAACAAAACTTAAAGTAGGCGTGGTGATTGAGCCTGGGTTGTGCCTGTACTGTGCTCCCCCTCCAGCACTATGTCTATGTCATGTCTTGTTAGCTGATGTTTGGAGCCCTCTCATTGCTCTCTGCTCTGTGCATTTGAGTGATCTTACCTGGCAGCAGGATTTATTAAAGGCTCCCAACCTCCCTGACCTTTGTCTCTCTGACTGACCGATCATCTTCCCAACCAGCAGTTGGCAAGCCTATTGAGTCAGGAACTCCCCGGGTACCTATAGTAGACACATAAATAAGCAGAATGGGAAATTAGACTGATGCTGTGAGGGTTACACATGTAGAATGGCAGTGAGCCCACAGAGATCTGGAAAATTCCAGTCACCATTCCTCGCCTGTGCTGCCTCATCTCTCTGGATCGGAGAATTCTGTTGGCTCAGGATCTGGAGTAGCTGGAGTGAAAGACACTGACAGAGGCAGCAATTAGACGCATACAGTGAGGGATCACACATGGAGAAATACTGGCTGATAACATCAAAGTTCAGGATCAAATAATTGTGTGGGAAGAAAGGGTTTTGATTCATGTTGCACTGCGATATACAACCTGTAAGCAGGCGAAGTGATACCGAGTGGCATTATCGTGTGACAATTTATGCAGAAACTCAGCAAGTGTTCTCTGGACATAGGTTCATATCCCACCATTGCAAATGATTGAATGTGAAGTAAATGCTTCAAAAACGATGTAATTAAAAACCTGTAAGTGAGTATTAAACAATTGCTGATGTTAAGAAACATCCATCGGGTGAATTCCTGTCTTTAGTGAAGTAATCTAAGATGGGACTGGGATATCACAGGTATTACAGAAACAGCAGCTGAGGGAGGGACAGGACAGGCAGCTCAATGTTCCAGGGGACAGATGCTGCAGGAAGGACAGAAGGGGAGCTGAGAGAGGAGGAGAGCTGCTGGTTCTGATTGGGTGAAACATCCCAGCAGGACTGAGAGAGGATATTCCTGCAGGATCGCCCAGTGAAGCTGTGTACGTGGAATTCATCAATAACAATGGGTCTTCCCTTTCCTCTGATTGTTCTACAGACCCCGAGAGCCCCGCCCTCCTGAACCTTGACCTTCTCAAGATGGCGGCCCTCAGGCCCGCGCTCCCTCTTCCCTCAAACAAATGGCGGCCGTGACCCTGGGCCCCTTCCCTGATCAGAGACCGCCACCTCCTTACCCAGGATTGGAGGGTCTTTTCCGAGTTTTTTTTTTAACCTTTATCCGGGACTTGTAAATTCTCTCCGCTCCTTTCTCCCGTCAAAGCTCCCACGTGCCGCTCTCTGAAGCCGATCGCAGCCGCTGCCGGAGAAAGTAGCTCCATGTCTCTCTCTGCGTCCTGAGCAATGTGACACTGCGCATGCTCCACATAGAAACCAAACTGCGCGTGCGTCTGAGGTTATCAGTCAGTTTTTAGAGAATGTTCATAGCTTCACAGACTGATGGGTAAAATATTAGTCATTAATAATTGCTTTGTCGAGTTATAATCACAGGGCCTGGAGGGTCTTTTCAGGGTTTTTTTAACCTTTATCCGGGACTTGTGAATTCTCTCCGCTCCTTTCTCCCAGCGAGGCTCCCACACACCGGCTCAGAGCGCCGCTTTCTGAAGCCGATCGCAGCCGCTGCCGGAGAAAGCAGCTCCATCTTTCTCTGTCTGTGCCCTTACCATTGTGACACTGCGCATGCTCTACATTGAAACCAAACTGCGCTTGCGTTCTCAGGTTAATAGTGAGTTTATAGAGAATATTCATAGCTGCACAGAGTGATGGGTAAAATATTAGTCATTAATAATTGCTTTGTCGAGTTATAATCATGGAGATGTATAATATGCAAATTGTCTGGTCCAAATCAACAATACCGGCCAGGTATGTAAATTACCAATCGTACTGGGAGTTTGAAAATAAGTTTGTTTCTCGAGTAGTGT
This sequence comes from Chiloscyllium punctatum, assembly GCF_047496795.1. Classification (NCBI taxonomy): domain Eukaryota; kingdom Metazoa; phylum Chordata; class Chondrichthyes; order Orectolobiformes; family Hemiscylliidae; genus Chiloscyllium; species Chiloscyllium punctatum. The sequence continues at coordinate 15,795 of NW_027311654.1, forward strand.
AAATCGATTGGAAATATGTACGTTATCAGATTTACATTTCAACTACAGTATTTTTTACAATCTCACATTGATTTATGAGAGACGTTTAATGCTCCACTATGTCGTGAGAATGATCAATCCTGCAAAATAGTTTGCTCTCTGACCAATCTTGAACCGTTCACTCCCGAGAATGCTTTTGACCCCTCTCCTCATTCACTCTGGTTGGAGGACCGGCCGCTACTCGGTCCTTCTGTTCCGCCGCTTCCTCCCAATTGCAGAGTTGATTCAGGTGTGACTGAGCAGGCAAGGGACAAAGGAAGTTCGAGTCGATGTTTTGTGACGCGGTGAAAATATCCCGAATCTTGGACGAGAGGCCTGGGTTCAATTCACAGCTTGTGCAGATGTGTGTAATAACAATTTTAGCAGGTTCATTCGGAAAACCAAGGGAAGTCAGGAACAGAGTGAAAACAAGAGAAAATGCATGCAATGTGATGGGGCTTTCAATGCTCAGATGATTTGACTCTTTACCAAGCGTTTCAGGGTCCCAGTCCAGACTGTTGCACTCCTCTTAGTGCACAGCCAGATACCACGATAGTGGGGCAAAGTTGTAGGATATAGAGGTGCTTTTCTGGAAGGCGCTCGGTTTTTGTGGTGAAAACAGTTGAGAAGGAGTCGGGTTTTGTATGGAGCTACCTGTCCCCCTCCTGTTGCAGCCTCTTATTATTGCTCTGACTCTACCTCGTACATGGAGAAAGTGAGGACTGCAGATGCTGGAGATCAGAGCTGAAAAATGTGTTGCTGGAAAAGCGCAGCAGGTCAGGCAGCATTCTCTACCTCGTACATGTTTGGTAGAGATCAGTGATACTTCGTAAGCCCACAATACAAGATCCATCACTCTGTTTAAGACAGTAAAAATCTCTTGTAGCACAATAGTCAGAGAACAATACAGCGCAGAACAGGCCCTTCGATCCTTGATGTTGTGCCAACCTGTGAACTATTCTCAGCTCGTCCCCCTACACTATCTTGAAATCACCCATGTGCTTATCTAAAGGTTTGTTTAAATCTCATTAATGTGGCTGAGTTAACTACATTAGTAGGTAGTGGATTCCATACCCTAACCACTCTGAGTAAAGAACCTGCCTCTGACATCTGTCTTAAATCTATCACCTTTCAATTTGTAGATATGCCCCCTCATACACACTAATGTCACAATCCTAGGAAAAAGACTTTCACTGTCTACCCTATCTAAGCCACTGATCATCTTGTATGTCTCTATCAAATCCTCTCTTAGCCTTCTTGCCAATGAGAACACGTTCAAGTCTCTCAACCTTTCCTCATAAGACCTTCCCTCCAGACCACACAACATCCTGGTAAATATCCTCTGGGCCTTTTCCCATGCTTCCACATCCTTCCAGAAATATGGGCACCAGAACTGCACACTATATTCCAAATATGGCCTCACCAGTGTTTTGGATAGTTGCAGCATGATATTGCGGCTCCAGAACTCAATCCATCTACAAATGAAACCTAACACACTGTATGCCGCCTTAACAGTACTGTACACCTGGGTGGCAACTTTCAGGCATCTATGTACATGGCCTCCAACATCCTTCTGCACATCTACACTTTACCAAGAATCTTTCCATTGACCCAGTACTCTGCCTTCCTGTTATTTTCAGAAAGTGCATCACCTTACATTTAGCTGCATTGAACTCCATTTGCCACCATTCAGCCCAATTCTGCAGTTTATCCAAGTCCCCCTGCAACCTGTAACATTCTTCCACACTGTCCACTACTCCACTGACTTTCGTGTTGTCTGCAAATTTACTAATCCATCCATCTCTGCCTGCGTCTAAGACTTTTATACAAATGACAAACAGCAGTGATCCCAAAGCAGTGATCCCAAAACAGATCCTTGTGGCACACCACGAATAACTGCACTGGAGGCTGATTATTTTCCATCATCCACCACTCGCTGCCTTCTTTCAGAAAGCCAGTTTCTAATCCAAACTGCTAAATCACACTCAATTCCATGTCGCTGCATTTTATCTTAGAGCCTCCCATGTGGAAACTTATCAAAGGCTTTACTGAAGTCCATGTATACCACGTCAACTGCCCTACCCTCATCTATATGCTTGGTCACCATCTCAAAAAACTCAATGAGATTTGTGAGACACGAACTGCCCTTGACGAAACCATATTGACGATCTGAAATCATATTGTTGTTTGCCAGATGATTACAAATAGTGTCTCTTATAATCCTTTCCAAAACCTTTCCGACAATAGAAGTAAGGCTCACTGGTATATAATTACCTGGGTCATCTCTACTGGCCTTCTTGATCAAGGGCATAACATTTGCAATCATCCAGTCCTCTGGTACTGAACTTGTAGGCAATGACAGCTCAATATCAAAGCCAAAGTCTTTGCTATCTTCTCCCTAGCTTCCCAGACAATCTATGGATAAATCCCATCTAGCCCAGGGGACTTGTCTACTATCAATCCTTCTAGAATTGATAACACCTGTTCGAAACTAACCTCTATCCTTTCTAGTCTAACATCTTCGATCTCATTATTATCTACAATATTCTAATTTTCCTGAGTGAAAACCAATGAGAAATATTCGTTTAGCACCTCTCCGATTTCCACAGTGTCCACACTCCACTTCCCACTTCTGTCTTTGATTGGCCCGATTCCTACCCTATCCTTTATTCCTCACATACCTATAGAAAGCTTTAGGGTTCTCCTTTATTCTATTCGCTAAAAACTGCTTGTGTCCTCTCTTTGCTCTTCTTAACTCTCTTTAAATCATTCCTAGCTGATCTGTAAGTCTCCATCACCTCATCTGTACCATTTGCCTCATCAAAACATAAGGCTCCTACTTCTTCTTAACAAGAGATGCAAATTCTGTGGTAAATCACGGTTCCCTTACCTTATCACTTCCTTCCTGCCTGACAGGGACATACCTATCAAGGACACGCAATATCTGTTCCTTAAACCAGCTCCACATTTCCATTGTCTGAATCCCCTGCATTTCGGTACCCCATCCTATGCATCCTAATTCTTGCTGAATCGGATTATAATTGCCACTGCCCCATTGATAAGTCTTCACCTGTGACATGTACCTATCCATTTTCATCGCCAAACTAAACATAACTGAATTATGATCACTCTCTCCAAAGTGCTCACCTACAACTAAATCAAACACCTAGTACGGTTCATGACCAAGCGCCAGATCCAATGTGGCCTCCCCTCTTGTCGGCCCTTTGACATACTATGTCAGGAAACCCTCCTGTACACATTGGACAAAAACTGATCTATCCAACGTACTAGAATTATAGCATTTCAAGTCAATGTTGGGGAAGTTAAAGTCCCCCATAATGACCACCATATTACTTTCACTCCTACCCAGAGTAATTTTGTTAATCATCTCTTCCCCCTCCCTGGAACTCTGTGGTGGCCTATAAAAAATCCAAGCAGTGTGACCTCCCCTCTCTTGTTTCTAACCTCAGCCCACACTACTTCAGTAGACAAGTCCTCACCAAATGTTCTCTCAGCCACCGTTATACTATCCTTGACTAACATGACATACATGGGCCCATTGCGGTGCTTCAAATTCCATGAGGCAGCCATACTGTCTATGACAGACAGACTCAGTCTGGAACCTCCTCTATCCTTAAGACCTTATGCACTGCCTACGCTCCTCCATTTCCCCTTTGCACATTCCCTTTCCAACCCACCCCAGCCCACCTGCATCACTTCCCAATGGAGCTGTCAAGGGCAGAAGTCTGTGGAATACCCTCCCTAACCTTCTCTCTTCTCCGTTAAGATGTATTTTAAAATCCTTCTCCTTAATCAATTTTTGATCATCCAGGAAGCACCTTAGGAGATTTGCCATTGTGAAAGATTCCATACAAAGCAAGTAGTTGTTGTTATTGCTGTACATTAGGAGAAACAGGAATGATGCTTTCAAAATTCTAAGAAGAAAGTCACTGATAGGTGTAGTGTGCAGGACACCAAATAATAACATCACATTGGGATGGGCAATAAACAAAGAAATAACTAATGCCTGTAAAAATGGTACGGTTATTATCATGGGTGATTTTAATCGACATGTAGATTGGTCAAACCAGCTCAGTCAGGGTAGCCTTGAGGAGTTCATGAAGTGTATCCATGATAATTTTTTTGAACAGTATGAAATGTAATCGACAAGGAGCAAGCTATCCAAGATCTGGCCCCTGTGCAATGAGACAGGAATAATTAATGACCTCAGAGTTAGGGATCCTCTTGCAAGAAGTGATCACTGTATGGTTGAAATTAGAGTACATATGGAAAGTGTGAAGATAAAATTTAATATCTTGGTCCTGTGCTTGAACACGGGGAACTAAAATAGAATGAGGGAGAACCTGGATAAAGTAGACTGAAAACAAAGATTTCATGGTGGGACTGTTGATGAGCAGTGAAATATTTTTAAAGACATTTTAGGAAGTGCTCAGCAAAGGCATATTTCAGTGCAAAGGAAGGACTGGAAGAAAAGGCGGTGGACAAAAGAGGGAATTCTACACCAGTTAGTTTATTCTCTGTAGTTGGAAAGATGCGTGGGTCTATTATCAGGGAAGAAATAGCAGGGAATCTCGATAGAAATTGTCCCATTGGGCAGACAGAGCATCGATTCATGAAGGGCAGGTCATGCTTGACAAATCGTTTGGAATTCTAAGAAGACATTTCAAGCAAGGTGGACAATGGGGACCCATGGATGCGGTGTACCTTGATTTCCAAAAGGCCTTCAACAAGGTGCCATGCAAGTGGCTGTTGCATTACATAAGGGTGCATGGGATACAGTATTAG
>NW_027311655.1:0-20511 GCF_047496795.1 Chiloscyllium punctatum
ACCTCAGAGGGCAGTTAAGAGTCAATCATGTTACTATGGGGTCACACTCAGACCGAGAGGGAAGGAGGTCTGCCATCTTAAAGCAGGTAAAAACAATGACTGCAGATGTTGGAAACCAGATTCTGGATTAGTAGTCCTGGAAGAGCACAGCAGTTCAGGCAGCATCCAAGGAGCTTCAAAATCAACGGTTCAGACAAAAGCCCTTCATCAGGAATAAAGGCAGTCAGCCTGAAGCGTGGAGAGATGAGCTAGAGGAAGGTGGGGGTGGGGAGAAAGTAGCATAGAGTACAATGGGTGAGTGGGGGAGGGGATGAAGGTGATAGGTCACGGAGGAGAGGGTGGAGTGGATAGGTGGAAAAGAAGATAGGCAGGTAGGACAAGTCAAGGAGACAGTGCTGAGCTGGAAGTTTGGAACTAGGGTGAGGTGGGGGAAGGGGAAATGAGGAAACTGTTGAAGTCCACATTGATGTCCTGGGGTTGAAGTGTTCCGAGGCAGAAGATGAGGCGTTCTTCCTCCAGGCGTCTGGTGGTGAGGGAGCGGCGATGAAGGAGGCCCAGGACCTCCATGTCCTCGGCAGAGTGGGAGGGGGAGTTGAAATGTTGGGCCACGGGCCGGTGTGGTTGATTGGTGCGGGTGTCCCGGAGATGTTCCCTAAAGCGCTCTGCTAGGAGGCGCCCAGTCTCCCCAGTGTAGAGGAGACCGCATCGGGAGCAACGGATACAATAAATGATATTAGTGGATGTGCAGGTAAAACTTTGATGGATGTGGAAGGCTCCTTTAGGGCCTTGGATAGAGGTGAGGGAGGAGGTGTGGGTGCAGGTTTTACAGTTCCTGCGGTGGCAGGGGAAAGTGCCAGGATGGGAGGGTGGGTTGTAGGGGGGCGTAGACCTGACCAGGTAGTCACGGAGGGAACGGTCTTTGCGGAAGGCGGAAAGGGGTGGGGAAGGAAATATATCCCTGGTAGTGGGGTCTGTTTGGAGGTGGCGGAAATGTCGGCGGATGATTTGGTTTATGCGAAGGTTGGTAGGGTGGAAGGTGAGCACCAGGGGCGGTTACGGTTGGAGGGGTGGGGTCTGAGGGCGGAGGTGCGGGATGTGGATGAAATGCGTTGGAGGGCATCTTTAACCACATGGGAAGGGAAATTGCAGTCTCTAAAGTAGGAGGCCATCTGGTGTGTTCTATGGTGGAACTGGTCCTCCTGGGCACATTAGTGAGCCATATGGGGATTAGATACTGCCTGTCTAATCTGGATAATACGATCTCTTACTGAGACCAGTTTTATGTCAGTTTATAAACCAATAACTCAAATAGCTTTATTTTCCAGATTCATTCCCAGAATTTAAAGTCCGCTGGCTGTGGAGGTGGAATTTGAACCATGGTCACAACATTTGATTCTCAGCCAAGGGGCCTCAATTACCACAATTCGACCATCTCCCTTCTGCAAGATGGGTCAAGTTTCTCACCATCCCGCATGCACTGAATGCCACTTTGCCAAGGTGTAGTGTCTCACACTGTTTCACAAAAAACCTCATACTTCCTTGAGTGAGCACTCCTCTTGAAGTCACGAATATTCCAGCCATTTTTCCCGTAAGCTGAGGTTTGGCTGCTCAAGGAGTGGGAAGGACGATAGCAACACAGACATGCAATTGGCTGACTGACAGGAACCGAAGAGAGTGGCGCTGGAAAAGCACAGCAGGTCAGGCAGCATCTGAGGAGCAGGAGAATTGACGTTTCGAGCATAAGCCCTTCATCAGGAATGAGACTTGTGAGTTGAGGGGACTGGGAGATAAATGGGAGGGAGGGTGGGGCTGGGGGGAAGGTAGCTGAGTCTGCATTTGGTGTGAGGGGGGTGGGGAGTTATGGTGACAGATCAGAGAGGAGGGTGGAATGGATAGGTGGGAAGGATGATGGACAGGTAGGACAGGTCATGAGGGCGGTGCTGAGTTGGAAGGTTAGGACTGGGATAAGGTGGGGGGGAGGAGAGATGAGGAATCTGGTGAAATTGACGTTGATCCTGTGTTGTTGGAGGGTCCCAAGGCAGAATATGAGGCGTTCTTCCTCCAGGCATCGTGTGGTTAGGGTTTAGTAATGGGGGAGGCCCAGGACGTGCATGTCCTTAGTGGAGTGGGAGAGGGAGTTTAAGTGGTCTCGGAGAGACCATTCCCTCTGCGACTCCCTTGTTAGGTCCACGCACCCCCCCCACCAATCCATGCTCCCCGCCTGGCATCTTTCCCTGCCGTTGCAAGAAGTGCAAAACCTGCACCCACACCTCCCCCCTCACCTCCATCCAAGGCCCCAAAGGATCCTTCCACATCTGTGAGAGTTTTACCTGCACTTCCACATACATCATCTTCTCTATCCGTTGCTCTCGATGTGGTCTCCTCTACATCAGGGAGACAGGACACCACCTTGTGGATCGTTTCAGAGAACACCTCTGGGACACTCGGACCAACCAATCCCACCGCCCTGTGGCTGAACACTAAATTCCCCTCCCACTCCGCCAAGGACATGCAGGTCCTGGGCCGCATCCATCGCCAAACCCTAACCACCTGATGCCTGGAGGAAGAACACCTCATCTTCTGCCTCGGGACCTTCCAACCACATGGGATCAATGTGGATTTCACCAGTTTCCCGATTTCTCCTCCCCCCACCTTATCCCAGTTCCAACCTTCCAACGTGGCACCGCCCTCATGACCTGTCCTACCTGTCAATCTTCCTTCTCACCTATCCGTTCCACCCTCCTCTCCGACCTACCGCCATTACCCCCACCTCCATCTAAATATTGTTGGTGTTGAGCCAGTTAAGATGGGAAACAACTCCGAGAGGTGAGAGAAAGAGAAAGCAATTCTCCACAGCTTTACAACACTGTGCGGGTTTGAGAATGGAGGAGGCAGTGGGAGCCTGACGGTGGATGATGTTCAGGGTCTTGCTAATGGGGGAGAAATTCCCTGGGAAGTTGAATATATACGTTATCTCCACCTCTCACTCAGACATTGGCACACTGACTACAGAGGCAAATGTCAGGAGCTACTAGGATTTTGCTTTCAGGATAAAAGAGATAATTATTCACCTTCAATTGTCCCATTTTTGTGAAACTGACAAAGTGCTACTGGTCAAAGATAGGACAGTGGCTCATTGGTTAACAGTGCTGCCTCGCAGCACCAGGGACCCCAGTTTGATTCCAGCCCTGGGTGACTGTCTGTGTGGAGTTTGCACATTCTCCCTATCTCTGCGTGGGTTTCCTCCCATAGTCCAAAGAGTAGGGATTAGATTAGATTATTTACAATGTGGAAACAGGCCCTTCGGCCCAACAAGTCCACACTGACCCTCCGAAGAGCAACCCACCCAGACCTATTCCCCTACACCTAACAATTTAGCATGGCCAATTCACCTAACCTGCACATCTTTGGACTGTGGGAGGAAACCGGAGCACCCGGAGGAAGCCCACACAGACACGGGGAGAATGTGCAAACTCCACACAGACGGTTGCCTGAGGCAGGAATTGAACCCGGGTCTCTGGCGCTGTGAGGCAGATGTGCAAATTGGGTGGATTGACCATGGAAATGCAAGTGTGCAAGGGGCAGTGTGGACTTGATGAGCCGAATGGCCTGCTACAACAGTGTTGGGATCCTTTGAAACAAGGTTGTGAGTTTGGGGTGTCGGTAGATGGGCGAATGAATGGGTTGGACTGAGGCAGCAGCTGTAGTATTCCCCTAGCCAGCAGAGGGCAGCCTATCCTTACTGTTGGCCGAAGTGAGCAAGGTCATTAATGTCTGAACAACACCCTCTCGCACTGTGATCCATAAGTTACGGACCCTTTTACTGAGAGACTATGGGTTTCAGGATGTGTCCCAGGGAAGAAACTAAGCAGAGACCCTCCCACGAAGAAACAGCACTCATTCCTACTTGTCCTTTGCCTCTTCAAGCTGTCCCAAAGCATTTCGAACAAACTGACAGTGAAGTTTAGCTCTATTGTGACATCTATAACTAGCAGTTATTTTACAGACACAAAGATTCCACCAACAGCACTGAGATAATGACCAATTCTGATCGGTCTTCACCAGAGGGTAACTGTCGGAGCAGGCAGGTGGGACTAGTTTAGTTTGGGATTATGTTCGGCATGGACTGGTTGGACTGAAGGGTCTGCTTCCATGCTGTATCACTCTCGACTCGCACAAACACAGGATTTGATTTGATTTATTATTGTCACATGAACCGAAATACAGTGAAAAGTACTGTTTTGCGTGCTAACAGGACAAATCATACCCAACATAAGGACAGCAGGGTAAGAGAACAGATTACAGAATGTCGTGTTACAGCTGCAGAGAAGGTGCAGAGAGAGATCAACTCTAATATATGAGAAGTCTGTTCACTAATTTGGTAACAGCAAGGAAGAAACTGATCTTGAGTCTGTTGGGACACATTTTTAAACTTTTGTATCTTCCGCCTGACAGGGTGCGAGGGGTAAGTGATGATGTTGGCTGACTTCCTGAGGCAGTGGGAGGTGTAGATTGAGTCAATGGATGGAAGATTGGTTTTGTGTGATGGACTGGGCTATGTTCACAACTTTCTGTAATTTCTTAATGTCCTGGGCAGAGTAGATGCTTTACCAAGTCGTGATGCATCCCAAAAGGATGCTTTCAATGGTACATCTATAAAAATTAGTAAGAGTGATTGTGGACACGCCAAACTTCCCATAGCCTCTTGAGGACATAGAGACATTGTCGTGCTTTCATACAAATGCTGGAGAAACTCAGCCAGTCTTGGGGGGAGAGAAACCGAGTTAACATTTTAAGTCCACGTATTTCTTCTTCAGAACTGAATTAGTGCTCCATGAACAGTTCCATCAGATTTGTATCAGGTTCAAAATGTTCACTCTGTTTCTCTCTCTGCAAATGTTGCCAGATCCCCTGAGTTTCTCCAGCAGTCTCTGAGTTTGTTTCAGATTTCCAGCGTCTGCGGTATTCTCTTCAGAGTAGGGACGTCTTACTGCAACTCTACAAGGTGCTGGTGAGACCATGGCTGGATTTCTGTGAGCAGTTTTGGTCCCTTGTTTAAGAAAACATATTTGTTTTATTGGAGACAGTTCAAAGAAGGTTCACTGGGGTGTTCCGCAGTATGGAGGGATTGTCTCATGAGCAACTTGTTAAACAGGATGGGAGCAGTTAGCCTGACCTGGGTCAATGGTAAGATTTTAGAGTCCATTATTAAGGATAAGACTGTGAGGTATTTGGAAGTCCATGGTAATGTAGGGCTGAGTCAGCATGGCCTCATCAGGGGTGGTCATGCCTGACTATTCTGTTAGAAATCTTTGAGGAGGTAACGAGCAATTTAGATTACGGAGAGCCAATGGACAGGATCTATTTAGATTTCCAGAAGGTGTTTGACAAGGTGACGCACAGGAAGCTGCTAATAAGATAAGACCCCACGGTGTTAGGGGTACGGTACTCCCATAGATTGAGGATTGGCCGACTGGCAGAAGGCAGAGAGTGGGGATAAAGGGGTCTTTTTCAGAATGGCAGCTGGTGACGAGAGGAGTTCCGCAAGGGGTCAGCATTGGGATCACAACCACTCACGCGAATGATCTGGGCGAAGGAACTGAGGGCATTGTTGCTATGTTGGCAGATGACACAAAGATAGGTGGAGGGACAGGTAGTGTTGAGGATATGGGGAGGCTGCAGAAGGTCTGGGACAGGCTGGGAGAGCAGGCAAAGAGGTGGAAGATGGAATACCATGTGGGAAAGTGTGAGGTTGTACACTTTGACAGGAAGGATAGAGGCACAAACCATTTTCTAGACAGGGAAAGGCTTTGGAAATCAGAAGCACAAAAGGAGTTGGGAATCCTAGTTCAGGAATCTCTTCAGGTTAACGTGCAGGATCAGTTGACAGTTAGGAAGGCAAATGCAATGTTAGCATTTATTTCAAGAGGGCTGGAATACCAGAACAGGGATGTACAGCTGAGGCCGTGTAAGGTACAATTCAGATCACATTTGGAATATTGTGAGCAGTTTTGGGCACTGTATCTAAGGAAGGATGTGTTGGTGTTTATATGAATGATCCTGGGGAGGAAGGACTTGTCATATGAGGAGCTTTGAGGATTCTGGGTCTGTACTCAATGGAGTTTAGAAGGATGAAGGGGGATCTGACTGAGATTTAGAGACTACTGAGAGGCCTGGATAGAGTGGACATGGAGAAGATGGTTTCACTAAGAGGAGAGACCAGGACCTGAGGGCACAGCGTCAGAGTGAAGGGGGCGACCCTTTCGAACTGAGTTGAGGAGGAATTTTTTCAGCCACAGGGTGGGGAATCTGTGGAGCTCATTGCCGCAGTGGGCTGTGGGAGAGCAGAGTTCTAGTGGATATTTAAGACCGAGAGTGATAGATTCTTGGTCAATCGGGGAATGAAGGGTTACTGGGAAAGGGCAGGAAGGTGGAGATGAGGTGTGTTGGATCACCCATGATGCTATTGAATGGTGGAGCAGCTCGAGGGGCCGAATGGCCTACTCCTGTTCCGATTTCATATGGCCTTATGGTCTTACTTACTGGAGTGGAAACAAACGCCCAGGACATTGACTTTGAGGTCTTTTCTATCCTCATGACAGGACAGAAAAGTTTCCAATTTAACATCTCACGAGGGAAAACCTCCCTCAACCCTTCCTTGGATTTTATATATAAATTCTCCAGAAGGGTATCTTGAACCCATGACCTCCTGACCCAGTCACAAGATTACCACCAAATAAGGTGGTTCTGACACCATTTAAAAACAAGTGGCTCAAAATTGCCTCTCAAAGGCTCTTATGCCAGCAATCCAAATATTGACGGAGCTAATTTTAACCTGATTGATAAACCTGCTGTCAGTGAAGGAGTGGAGGGCATTGAGAGATCTGTAAGTCCCTGTGATGGGCATGTGGCTGAACGTTTACTGAGTGTCAGTGTGTGATGACAGCTAGGGATCATCACAGACCAGTTAATTACTCCAGGGAAGTTCCGCAGGAAGGCGAACAGAAACCTGAACATTCCATTTACAAACATCTCTCCAAAGACCAGCTAATAACCTGTTTGCTTGCTTTTTCGACATTTTATATATATTTTTTAAATGAATTGGTTTTGACAGACGATAAACTTCAAGCCTAAAGTCCATTTATGGAATGGGATTAGTGTAGATTTTGGGTAGTTTTAATCAGTGAAGATTTGATGGGCTCATCGGTCTTTTCTGTCCTGTATAATTCTATGATTCTATGGCAGTAACAGATCAGTTTAACCCCTGTTAAATGCAAGTTAATTAAGGAAGGCCATCATGTTGAATCTAACTCTTAGGCACGACTTTTCAGATACTGAAGAAATTCATATTCAAATACCCAGGATCAGGACAATATTCAAATTTAGATGGACAGATGGTAAGTAACATTCATGCCACACAAATGCCAGGTTATGACCATCATCAATAAGAGACTATCTAACCACTGTCCCTTGGCATTCAATGGTATTACCATCACTGAATCCCCCAGCATCAAAATACTGAGCATTAACATTGCCCCAGAAACAGGACTCACCACATAAACACAGGGACTACAAGAGCAGGTCAGAGCCTGGGAATGCTGTGGGGAGTAACCCACATCCTGACTCCCCAAAGCCTGTCCACCATTTATAAGGCACAAGTCAGGGGTGTGATGGAACACTCCTCACTTGCCTGGATGGGGGCAGCCCCAGCAACACTCAAGAAGCTTGACGCCATCGAAGACAAAGCAGACCCCCTTGATTGGCACCACACCCACAAACACCCATTCCTTCCATCACCGACGCTCAGTAGCAGCAGTGTGTACCATTTACAAGATGCACTGCAGAAATTCACCACAGATCCTCAGACAGTACCTTCCAAACCCATGACCACTTCCATCTAGAAGGACAAGGACAACAGATACATGGGAACACCACCCCCTGCAAGCTCCCCTCTGAGTCACTCACCATCCTGACATGGAAATATATCGCCGTTCCTTCACTGTGACTGGGTCAGAATCCTGGAATTCTCTCCCTAAGGACATTGTGGGTCTACCCACAGCACATGGACTGCAGCGGTTCAAGAAGGCAGCTCACCCCCACCTTCTCAAGGGGCAACTAGGGATGGGCAATAAATGCTGGGCTCAGCCAGAGATGCCCACACCCCAAAAGTAAATTAAAAATAATGTGCCCAGTATTTCTTAAATGGTAAGGGTTGGAAAGTGTAGATTTGCAGAAAGCCTTAAGTATCCTTGTGAACAAGTAACTAAATATTAACATGCAGCTGCAGCAAGCTATAAGGAAGGTTATGGAATGTTAGCTATCACAGAATCATTGTCATCCAGCACAGAAACAGACCCTTCGGCCCAACCAGTCCATGCCAACCATAATCCCAAACAAAACTAGTCCCACCTGCCTGTGCTTGGCCTATTTCACCCTAACCATTTCTTATTCACGCACTTAACTAAATATCTTTTAAATATTGTGACGGTACCTGCATCCATCACTTTCTCTGGCAGTTCATTCCACACATGAACCACTCTCTGTGTAAAAAAAAATTGCCCCTTTTTAAATCTGGTGGTGGTGGTGGGGGGAGGGGAGCGTGGACCTGACAAGGGAGTCGCGGAGGGAATGGTCTCTTCAAGACCACTTAAATCTTTCTCCTCTCACCTGAAAACTCCTCTCACCCTCGGTTTAAACTCCACCACCTGGGAAAAGATCCTTGTCACTCTGTGCCCCTCATGATTTTATAAACCTCTGTAAGGTCACCCCTCAGCCTCCTGTGCTGGAAGGTTGAAAGAGTCACAGGTTTTCCAGTTTATTTTGATAACTCAAACCTTCCATTCCTGACAACATCCTGCTTCAGCTTTTCTGAACCCTCTCCCGAATCTCAGGACTGCAGTAATGAAATCCTGTTTCAATTGTATAGGAGCTTGGATGACCGCACTGTGTGGAGATTTGATCTCCTTGTCTTCGGAACGATCTTATCGCCATCAAGATAATGCAATGACGGTTCCCCAGACTTGTCCCTAGCATGGCCAGACTGTCCAGGAAAGCAGGATTGAGTCTATATTCTCCTGAGGTTTGAAGAATGAGCTAATTGAACCCTACAAAATGCTTAAAGGACAGACAGTGTAGATAATTAGATGGAAACAGGCCCTTTGGCCCAACAAGTCCACACCAACCCTCCAAAGAGTAACCCACCCCCCTACCCTATACTTAGCCCTGAGTAATACACCTAACACGATGGGCAGTTTAGCACGGCCAATTCATCTGGCCTACACATCTTCGGATTGTGGGAGGAAACCCACGCAGACACGGGGAGAATGTGCAAACTCCACACAGAGAGTCACCAAATGGGGGAATTGAACCCAGGTCCCTGGTGCTGTGAGGCAGCAGTGCTAACCACTGAGCCACCACATAGATGGAGGTAGGTTATTTCCCCTGGTTTGGGAGTCTACAATCAGAGGGAGCAATTTAAAAGTAGGGAGGATATTACTTAGGTCTGGGATGAGGAGAAATAGTTTCAATCAGAGAGTTGTGAACCTTTGGAATGGTCTCCCATACAGGGCTATTGATGCTGATGCTCAAGATGGTTAGGTTTCCGATCACCAGGGACTGTACAGGATTGTGAGGATGGTGTGGGTAAAAGGCACTGATGTGTTCAAATCTCTATGGTGTTGAAGCAGGACATTCAATCCATCAAGTTCCACACTGACCCTCCAAAGAGCACCCACCCAAACCCACCCCATATTTCCCATGGCTAATCTACCTAGCCTGTACATCCCTGGACACTATGGGCAATTTCCCCATGGCCAATCCTTCTAACTTGTATACCTTTGGACTCTGGGAGGAAACCAGAGCACTCAGAGGAAAGGGAAAAATTGACATTTTGGGTATAAGCCCTTCATCAGGAATGTCCTGACAAAGAGCTTTAGTCCAAAGTATTGATTCTCCTGCTCCTCGGATGCTGTCTGACCTGCTGTGCTTTTCCAGCACCACACTCTCAACTCTGATCTGCAGTCCTCACTTTCTCCCACTCCGAGCGAACCCACATAAACACAGGGAGAATGTGCAAACTCATCGTGGACAGTCGCCTGAGGGTGGAATCGAAACTGGATCCCTGATGCTTTCAGGCAGCAGTGCTAACCACTGGGCCACTGTGCCATCCTTGTCTGGATGGACTGGCTGGATGGGCTGAAGGACCTTTTCCAGTTCCTATCTTCCTAACCGTGTTAACCGTCTCCCCCGGCACTGACTGTAACCCACCCCTTCCTTGGGATGCAGAGGGACAGAGACCCTGCAGACTGCACCCCCCAAGCCACGGCCAATTCCCTGGACTGGTATTGGAGGCCATCTTTGACTTGCTGTGATGGAAACACCTGACTGACAGGAACCACCCCGCCCCCCCCCCCCCCCCCCACCCCCCCCCCACCCCGCCGTGGTCTTTGGATTTGCCACACACGGAGTGTTTTTGCTGCAGACAGGTGGAGGAAGGTGTGAGATTAATGTAGCACACTGCCAGCCCGCCCCAACCCCTGCCCCAGACTGAGGGCAGCTGACCACTAGGCGGAGCTGCCTGGGGAGTGTGACTGCACTAATTGCCACAGCAAGGCCAGGCAAGGATAAAATGAGCATGCAGCTAGGTGTTAAGTGAGTGAGTATTAAGATAGCAAGTAGAAAGCACCGAAATGCAGCCTTTTTATACACGTCTTTTTAAAAATCCTACTTACTGACAGGGCATGGCCAATGCCTGTCCCTAATTGCCCCATGAGAATTGCCTTTTTGAACCTCTGCAGTCCATATGCTGTAGGTAGACCCACAATGCCCTCAGGGAGGGAATTCCAAGGATTTGGACACAGCCTGGTCCAATCCCTTATTTGGATCCCCGTCTGTTTGTGTCCGTGGTGCATCCCACAAGCCATTCTGTGTTTCTAGCGCTCCCTGTTACAGAGTACATTGAAAATGGCATCATCTCGAGACAGGGTGGTGAAGACAGTGTTTGGTATGCTTGCTTTTATTGTTCAGAGCGTTGACTATAGGAGTTGGGACATTACGTTGCAGTTGTACAGGGCATTGGTGAGGCCACTCTCAGAATACTGTCTACAATTCTGGTCGCAAACTATCAGAAGGATGTCATTAAACTGGAAACGGTGCAGAAAAGATTTAAAACAATGTTACTGGGACTGGGGGGGGGGGGGCGGGGGGGAGGGGTGTTGGTTGGAGTTATAAGGACAGGCTGGATAGATGGGGATGTTTTTCCATGGAGCATCAGAGGCTGAGGGAGTGACCTTATAGAGGTTTATACAATTATGCATGGATAGGGGGGGACAGCCAAAGTCTTTTCCCAGAGTAGTGGAGTGCAGAACGAGAGTACATCAGTTTAAGCTGAGAGGGGAAAGATTTAAAAGGGACATAAGGGGCAGGTTTTTCACACACAGGGTAGTCAGTGGGGTCAGTCTATGCTCTCCAGGGTCAGTGATACACACACAGTGGGGTCAGTCTGCACTCCCCAGGGTCAGTGATACACACACAGTGGGGTCAGTCTGCGCTCCCCAGGGTCAGTGATACACACACAGTGGGGTCAGTCGGCGCTCCCCAGGGTCAGTGATACACACACAGTGGGGTCAGTCTGTGCTCTCCAGGGTCAGTGATACACACACAGTGGGGTCAGTCTGTGCTCCCCAGGGTCAGTAATACACACACAGTGGGGTCAGTCTGTGCTCCCCAGGGTCAGTAATACACACACAGTGGGGTCAGTCTGTGCTCCCCAGGGTCAGTGATACACACACAGTGGGGTCAGCCTGCTCTCCCCAGGGTCAGTGATACACACACACAGTGGGGTCAGTCTGCTCTCCCCAGGGACAGTGATACACACACAGTGGGGTCAGTCTGTGCTCCCCAGGGTCAGTAATACACACACAGTGGGGTCAGTCTGTGCTCCCCAGGGTCAGTGATGCACACACAGTGGGGTCAGTCTGCTCTCCCCAGGGTCAGTGATACACACACAGTGGGGTCAGTCTGTGCTCCCCAGGGTCAGTGATACACACACAGTGGGGTCAGTCTGCTCTCCCCAGGGTCAGTGATAGACACACAGTGGGGTCAGTCTGTGCTCCCCAGGGTCAGTGATACACACACAGTGGGGTCAGTCTGTGCTCCCCAGGGTCAGTGATACACACACAGTGGGGTCAGTCTGTGCTCCCCAGGGTCAGTGATACACACACAGTGGGGTCAGTCTGTGCTCCCCGGGGTCAGTGATACACACACAGTGGGGTCAGTCTGTGCTCCCCGGGGTCAGTAATACACACACAGTGGGGTCAGTCTGTGCTCCCCAGGGTCAGTGATGCACACACAGTGGGGTCAGTCTGCTCTCCCCAGGGTCAGTGATACACACACAGTGGGGTCAGTCTGTGCTCCCCAGGGTCAGTGATACACACACAGTGGGGTCAGTCTGCTCTCCCCAGGGTCAGTGATAGACACACAGTGGGGTCAGTCTGTGCTCCCCAGGGTCAGTGATACACACACAGTGGGGTCAGTCTGTGCTCCCCAGGGTCAGTGATACACACACAGTGGGGTCAGTCTGTGCTCCCCAGGGTCAGTGATACACACACAGTGGGGTCAGTCTGTGCTCCCCGGGGTCAGTGATACACACACAGTGGGGTCATTTTTTCCCCCCGGGGTCAGTAATACACACACAGTGGGGTCAGTCTGCGCTCCCCAGGGTCAGTGATACACACACAATGGGGTCAGTCTGCGCTCCCCAGGGTCAGTGATACACACACAGTGGGGTCAGTCTGCGCTCCCCAGGGTCAGTGATACACACACAGTGGGGTCAGTCTGCGCTCCCCAGGGTCAGTGATACACACACAGTGGGGTCAGTCTGCGCTCCCCAGGGACAGTGATACACACACAGTGGGGTCAGTCTGCGCTCCCCAGGGTCAGTGATACACACACAGTGGGGTCAGTCTGCGCTCCCCAGGGTCAGTGATACACACACAGTGTGGTCAGTCTGCGCTCCCCAGGGTCAGTGATACACACACAGTGGGGTCAGTCTGCGCTCCCCAGGGACAGTGATACACACACAATGGGGTCAGTCTGTGCTCCCCAGGGTCAGTGATACACACACAGTGGGGTCAGTCTGCGCTCGCCAGGGTCAGTGATACACACACAGTGGAGTCAGTCTGCTCTCCCCAGGGACAGTGATACACACACAGTGGGGTCAGTCTGGGCTCCCCAGGGTCAGTGATACACACACAGTGGGGTCAGTCTGCTCTCCCCAGGGTCAGTGATACACACACAGTGGGGTCAGTCTGCTCTCCCCAGGGTCAGTGATACACACACAGTGGGGTCAGTCTGCGCTCCCCAGGGTCAGTGATACACACACAATGGGGTCAGTCTGCGCTCCCCAGGGTCAGTGATACGCACACAGTGGGGTCAGTCTGCGCTCCCCGGGGTCAGTGATACACACACAGTGGGGTCAGTCTGCGCTCCCCAGGGTCAGTGATACACACACAGTGGGGTCAGTCTGCGCACCCCAGGGTCAGTGATACACACACAGTGTGGTCAGTCTGCGCTCCCCAGGGTCAGTGATACACACACAGTGGGGTCAGTCTGCGCTCCCCAGGGACAGTGATACACACACAGTGGGGTCAGTCTGTGCTCCCCAGGGTCAGTGATACACACACAGTGGGGTCAGTCTGCGCTCGCCAGGGTCAGTGATACACACACAGTGGAGTCAGTCTGCTCTCCCCAGGGTCAGTGATACACACACAGTGGGGTCAGTCTGGGCTCCCCAGGGTCAGTGATACACACACAGTGGGGTCAGTCTGCTCTCCCCAGGGTCAGTGATACACACACAGTGGGGTCAGTCTGCTCTCCCCAGGGTCAGTAATACACACACACAGTGGGGTCAGTCTGTGCTCCCCAGGGTCAGTGATACACACACAGTGGGGTCAGTCTGCGCTCCCCAGGGTCAGTGATACACACACAGTGGGGTCAGTCTGCGCTCCCCAGGGTCAGTGATACACACACAGTGGGGTCAGTCTGTGCTCCCCAGGGTCAGTGATGCACACACAGTGGGGTCAGTCTGCGCTCCCCAGGGTCAGTGATACACACACAGTGGGGTCAGTCTGTGCTCCCCAGGGTCAGTGATATACACACAGTGGGGTCAGTCTGCGCTCTCCAGAGTCAGTGATACACACACAGTGGAGTCAGTCTGCTCTCCCCAGGGTCAGTGATACACACACAGTGGGGTCAGTCTGCGCTCCCCAGGGTCAGTGATACACACACAGTGGGGTCAGTCTGCTCTCCCAAAGGTCAGTGATACACACACAGTGGGGTCAGTCTGTGCTCCCCAGGGTCAGTGATACACACACAGTGGGGTCAGTCTGTGCTCCCCGGGGTCAGTAATACAGACACAGTGGAGTCAGTCTGTGCTCCCCGGGGTCAGTGATACACACACAGTGGGGTCAGTCTGCGCTCCCCAGGGTCATGATACACACACAGTGGGGTCAGTCTGCACTCCCCAGGGTCAATGATACACACACAGTGGGGTCAGTCTGTGCTCCCCAGGGTTAGTGATGCACACACAGTGGGGTCAGTCTGCACACCCCGGGGTCAGTGATACACACACAGTGGGGTCAGTCTGCGCTCCCCAGGGTCAGTGATACACACACAGTGGGGTCAGTCTGTGCTCCCCAGGGTCAGTGATACACACACAGTGGGGTCAGTCTGCGCTCTCCGGGGTCAGTGATACACACACAGTGGGGTCAGTCTGTGCTCCCCAGCGTCAGTGATACACACTCAGTGGGGTCAGTCTGCGCTCCCCAGGGTGAGTGATACACACAGAGTGGGGTCAGTCTGCTCTCCCCAGGGTCAGTGATACACACACAGTGGGGTCAGTCTGCGCTCCCCAGGGTCAGTGATGCACACACAGTGGGGTCAGTCTGCACTCCCCAGGGTCAATGATACACACACAGTGGGGTCAGTCTGTGCTCCCCAGGGTCAGTGATGCACACACAGTGGGGTCAGTCTGCACTCCCCAGGGTCAGTGATATACACACAATGGGGTCAGTCTGCGCTCCACAGGGTCAATGATACACACACAGTGGGAAAGTCTGCTCTCCCCAGGGTCAGTGATACACACACAGTGGGGTCAGTCTGCACTCCCCAGGGTCAGTGATATACACACAGTGGGGTCAGTCTGTACCCCCCGGGGTCAGTGATACACACACAGTGGGGTCAGTCTGCTCTCCCCAGGGTCAGTGATACACATACAGTGGGGTCAGTCTGTGCTCCCTGGGGTCAGTGATACACACACAGTGGGGTCAGTCTGTGCTCCCCAGGGTCAGTGGTACACACACAGTGGGGTCAGTCTGTGCTCCCCGGGGTCAGTGATACACACACAGTGGGGTCAGTCTGTGCTCCCCAGGGTCAGTGATACACACACAGTGGGGTCAGTCTGTGCTCCCCAGGGTCAGTGATACACACACAGTGGGGTCAGTCTGCGCTCCCCAGGGTCAGTGATACACACACAGTGGAGTCAGTCTTTGCTCCCCAGGGTCAATGATACACACACAGTGGGGTCAGTCTGCACTCCCTTGCTGCAGGCAAATGATACAAATTCAGTTTGGGAACTGGTCAGCATGGATGAGTTGGGCTGAAGGGTTTCCGTGCAGTGTGACTCTTTGACTCTATCTGCTAGTAATCTCACCCAACACGGATTGCTTTAATATTCTGTTTTTTTTTCATTCTCTCTCGGATGTTATTGCATTTAAGGTTCTGAACCTGCCAGGTGAGGGCTCCTCACCCACTCACCTCAGATCAACTGCAATTTAAAATGCAAACCTCAATTATTGACAGAGCAAATGGTCCTTTGAATAGAGTTGATTGTTCTCTCATTGTTTGTACTGGTTGGCTGAGGGCTGCCTGATGAGTGTGACAGATTTAGAAAGACTCTATTTCTGGTCACACGCAGGTATATTTTAAGCTGCTCTCTGGGTTGTTTTGATAGCTGTTCAACACCTTTACCACGGATCAAACATTTCCAAGTTGTTCTGTTGATGACAGAAAGCAGGAATGTTCCATAGTCGAGAGTTCAGCTCTGCTGGTGTTTTCCACAAGTTTGTGTCCAGCACCGAAAGGGATTTGACTGCTTAGAAATTAAGATTTTCCAACTTAGAATCACCATTAAACACTCCTGCACAGGGACAGCATGGGGTTAGATAAAGAGTAAATCTCTCTCTACACTGTCCCCCATTAAACACTCCCAGCACAGGGTTAGACACAGAGTAAAGCTCCCTCTACACTGCCTCCCATCAAATACTCTCAGGAAAGGTACAGCATGGGGTTAGATACAGAATAAAACTCCCCCTACATTATCCCACATCAAACACTCTCAGGTCAGGGATGGATTAGACACAGAGTAAAGTTGCCTCCACACTGTCCCCCATCAAACAGTCTCAGGAAAGGGACAGCATGGGGTTGAATACAGAGTAAAACTCCTCTATACTGTCTAAATCAGAGTGGTGCTGGAAAAGCACAGCAGGTCAGGCAGCATCCAAGGAGCAGGAAAATCAATGTTTCGGGCAAAAGCCCTTCTTCAGGAATAGAGCTGGATTCCTGATGAAGGGCTTTTGCCCAAAACGTTGATTTTCCTGCTCCTTGGATGCTGCCTGACCTGCTGTGCTTTTCCAGCAACACTCTGATCTAGACTCTGGTTTCCAGCATCTGCAGTACTCACTTTTGCTTAGTCCCTCTACACTGTCCCCTATCAAACTCTCCTAGGGCAGGGACAAAAACAGAAATTGCTGGAAAAGCTCAGCAGGTCTGGCAGCATCTGTGGAGAGAAATCAGAGTTAACATTTCAGATCGAGTGACCCTTCCTCAGAGTTAGTTAAGGGAGGGTCTTGTTTGACAACATTGGATCTGAACAAGGCTGAGAGCAGGAGGTGCTTGTAGATGGATGTGCCTGTGTGTGGAAGTCTGTTTCCAGTGGGTGTCCACTGGGTTTGGTGTTGGGAGCCTTACTCTTGTGGTGACTTACATTGGAATATAGTGGGTACAATCAAGCAGATATTGGTTGGTAGAACAGAATAGAAATTTATGGTCACATATATTTTTCCATGGAAAATATGGTGAAAAGTTTTATAATTCGCCCAATCCCAGCACCTAAATTAATGACCAAAGTCATATGTAATAGGTGAAATTCAGACAAAGTTTATCACAGATTAGTTATTGGGCCCGGAGCTTGAGGAAAGCCTGGGTTAGGGACGATGGAATACCTTGAAGGTAAAATCAGACTGAGAACACCACTCCAGGTCTCTGGAGACTAGGCCGGAAGCCTCCACCAGGGATTATTTTAGATTAGATTCCCTACAGCCCCTTCGGCCCAACCAGTCCACACCGACCCTCTGAAGAGGGGTTGGTGACGATTCCCCACGGCAAATTCACCGCCGATGATGAAGCACTGCCAGTTCTCCACCAGCGTTTCTCCACTGGGGTCGTTTGACCTCTGGAGACTATTCACCACCGGAAATATATACATGTACTGATTGTTTTCCCTCCCACCTATTCTTTCATACTTCTCAGTCCCCTTTATTTATACAACTACATACTACATATTGATTAAAAAAGGAGGTAAAATAAATATCATTTTATTGGTTTATATATAAAAATGAGTTACAAACTTTAACCAGAAAAAGGAAACATATTTTAAAAATCTTTATAATGGCAGTAAAATCTCACCTTAATATTAAACAATGAAATTTCAGTTCATTTGTTAGTTATGCGCTATTTATCTAAGATATTCCAAACAATCTCTTTCACCATATTCAAGAGCAACTTTTTAAATTCTATTGTCTGCATCTCGATTTTTTTTAGCTTTATTTGTGGTGGGTAACCCGCTATCAGCTGTTCCATATATAAATCTCGCCCCTTTTGCACTTTCATTAACGTTCCAATACATTTCCATATGGTTGGGTGGTGAGCTCTGAGTACAAAAGCAATTCTCCGATGAGTGGCTTCAACGTGATTATTTGTGTGATCTTCATCGTTTATTATTATCTCATAGACCGACCACATATTATGGGGAAACAAAGGTGCCCTTCGGCTACTGCCATGTCTATTGTAGAGTCCAATATAATTAAATTCAAACCAATCTGGTATTGGTTGTAGTTCTTGAGGCAAAAAATCTGCGAGTGCTTCAAAATGTATGACTTATTTGCGGTGGCGAATCGTTTTCAGTGGCCAATGGGCAGTGGCTAAGTGTCCTCGGCGGTCAAAGGGCAGTGGCTAATCGTCGGCAACGAATCTGCTGTGGCGATTGGTCCCATCCTGCCAAAGAGTAACCCACCCAGACCCATTTCCCTCTGACTAATGCACCTAACACTATGGGCAATTTAGCATGGCCAATTCACCTAAACTGCACATCTTTGGACTGTGGGAGGAAACCGGAGCACCCGGAGGAAACCCACGCAGACACGGGGAGAATGTGCAAACTCCACACAGTCAGTCACCTGAGGCTGGAATTGAACCTGGGACCCTGGTGCTGTGAAGCACTGAGCCACCATGCCGCCAAATGTAGTAAATAGTGAAGATGGTAGCCATAAGCTGCAGGAGAATGTAAACAGGTGATCAGCTGAGCAGAGCAATGCGAATGGGATTCAACCAGAAATGCTGCTTGTGAGGGTAAACAAGACTTGGCCATTGACTACAATCACAGCTGTGATAGGGTTTTAATCAGTAACAGACAGAAAAAACCTGCAGATGCTGGAATCCATAGCAGACAGGCAGGAGGCTGGAAGAACACAGCAAGGCAGGCAGCATCAGGAGGTGGAGAAATCAACTTTTTCAGATGTCACCCTTCTTCAGGACTGGGGGTGGGGGTGGGGGGGGAGCTGCAGATAAAGGGGGTGGTGGGGGCAGGGTGGTGAGGTGGGGATAGGTGAAGACAGGTAAAGGGTACGACCTGGTTGGTCAATGGGAGGAATTGGCAGTCAACCCCTTTGTTCTCTGTACACCTGAGACCTTCTGCGTACTCTGTCCTCCTCAGATACATGGACCATGTGTACAGACACTTGGAGTTTAACACAAGACTGCAGTCCAAAATAAATGCGATAACTGGGCCATTGAATCAGGACTGACAGGCAGGAGGCTGGAAGAACACAGCACGCCAGGCAGCATCAGGAGGTGGAGAAGTCAATGTTTCAGGTATAACCCTTCTTCTGGACTGGGGGGGTGATGTAAGGGGAGCTACAGAGAAGTGGCTTCCTGTGTTCTTCCAGCCTCCTGCTTGTCTATGTTTAATCAGTAAGGACAGTCAACAGTTATGAGGAAACAGCAGGAAAGTCATGTTAAGGATTACTTGACCAGAGATGAACCCATTGAATGGTGCAGCAGAGTAAATGGGCCGAATGGCCTACTTCTGCTCCACACATTATGGCTTTCCACCTGCCCAGCCTCATTTCCAAGCAGTACATCCACAATACCATCCCCCCCACCCCCCCCCCGCCGCGCCCCTCCCTGGTTGGGCATGCTGCATGCTTACTAAAATATTCTCCCGGATGTGGTATAGGATGTTTTCCCTCCCCACCTTGCACATCATAATCATCATTGTTAATATTGGGGTCGGTAAAATCCCCTACGATTACTGCTTTAGTAATCTCCCACCTCTCTGAAATGTGATTCTGTTTTAGATGCTCTCTGTCTCCCTCTCCCTGACTGTTCTTTTGGGGCCTTATAATACACATTACAGCAACATGATTATCCCTTTTCTGTTTCTTACTCCAACCCATATGGTCTCATTCGATGATCGTCCCAAGATAGGAAGGATATTATTAAGCTGGAGAGGTTTCCGAAGAGATTTCCCAGGATGTTGCTGGGAATGGAGGGGTTGAGTTGTAAAGAAATGCTGGATAGGTTAGATTCCCTACTGTGTGGAAACAGGCCATTTTGACCCAACAAGTCCACACCAACCCTCCGAAGAGTAACCCACCCAGATCCATTTCCCTCTGACTAAAGCACCTTGCACTATGGGCAATTCACCTGACCTGCACATCTTTGGACTGTGGGAGGAAACCGGAGCACCCGGAGGAAACCCACGCAGACACGGGGAGAATGTGCAAACTCCACACAGTTACCCAAGGCTGGAATTGAACCCGGGTCCCTGACACTGTGAGGCAGCGGTGCTAACCACTGAGCCACCCAGCCATCCACAGCTGGGCTGGGACTTTTCTCATTGGAGTGTAGGAGGCTGAGGCGTGACCTTATAGTTGTTTATAAAGGAAGGAGGGGCATAGATAGAGTTAATGGTCGTTGTCTTTTCCCTAGGGTGGGGGATTTCAAGACTTGGGGGTACTTTTTTATGGTGAGAGGAGAGAGATTTAAAAATGACACGAGGGGCAAATATTTTACTCAGAGGGTGGTTTGTGTGAGGAACGAACTTCCTGGGTGAATATGGGTACAGTTGCAATGTTGAAAAAACATTTGGATAAGTACATGAATAGGAAAGGTTTG
>NW_027311656.1:0-20478 GCF_047496795.1 Chiloscyllium punctatum
TAGTCAAAACTCCAAGTAACTTGACATCGCATGTTATCATTTTTTGCAGCACTTCTTCAACAATCTTTTGGAAGACCAGACGTTTTGCGACCAAGGGTTACCCATTAACTACGTTCCTGGCATGTCGTCGAAGATGGTTTGTGAGTCTAGGGATATTATATTGATTAACTGACCTCCTGATTCCCAAACATCGCCATCATCGACAAGGCACAAATCAGCAGGGTGATGACATAATCCTCATTTGTCTAAACGGATGAAACTTCAGCAATGATCGGAAAACTCGAAGACAATTCAAGGCAAAGCATCCTGCATGAATGGCACTGTATCTATAATCAGCCATTTACTCCACCACTAAACATCAGTTGCAGCAATGCACAAACTGCAGCAGGTGCAATGAAGAAAATCTTAGCTCCATCCAAAGCCAGTACCACCATTATCTGCAAGGACAGAGCATTAGATGTGTTGGAACATAGCCCCCTGTAATTTCATCTCAAACTGATGAGCTTTGGCGGAAAATGGAAAGGGTGAACAGAATGATGTGATTCCTCTAAAGGGAAAGGTTAACTCATGAGAGGTTTAATGTTAAAAAGAAAGTTAGCAGCTTCAGAGAAGATTCGAAGAAAACAAAACTTTTGACATGAGGTCCTGAGCGTCTGACTTGCCCTGCCTGAGAGGGATGTTGAGACCAGCACCCTCACAAGCCTTACTAATGTGCATTTGCATTTTCGGAACATTCAAGGCTGAGGCCCATTTCTGGAAAGTGGGCCACGTTTACATTTTGGTTATCTTTGCCAGTGCAGGCATTCTGGGGCAACGGTCCTCCTCTGTATTGCATAAATGTATGGTTTGCTCTGCCTTAGTTGTGGAATGGAGTGCCATCGAAAGATAACTTCCATTTCCATGTCCCATCCCTTGATAGCCACGATTGTACTCATACACACGGTTGTATCATCCATGTTAACTGCTGTGTCTGTTTGACACATGGGTGTCATTGAATTTGTAAACTACACGATTGGAAAAAGCAAGACTCTCAGTGTGGGATGCGTCTCTTGGATAGAGAAGAAGGAGAGAATTTTGATCCAGCAGCAAAATACATCAGCTGGTGTCTTTCTAAGGCAGGTTTGCCCATGTGTAGCCCAACACCAAACAGTGAGGGGTTGGGGTCACGAGTCATAAAATATTTCAGGAGAATGAAAGTCTTTATTTATACAACTGCTGGGTGTGCATCCCACACATCCACCACTCTTCGAGTAAAGAACCTCCCTCTGACATCTCCGTAACGCTTCTCCCAATAACCCTGAAATTATGCCCTATCATGATAGAATCTTCTAACCTTGGAAGAACTTTCTGTCCATCCACTGTATCCAAGCCTCTCCGACATCTTGTCCAACTCGATCAAGCCATCTCTCATCCGTCTTCACTCCAGTGAGAAAAGTAATCAACTTTCCTCCAGAAGACAAGCGCTCCAGACAGGCAGCATCTTGGTAAATCTCCCCAGGACCATCACGTAAACTTCCACATCGTTCCTATAATGAGGCAACCAGAACTGAACGCAATATTACAAATGCAGTCTAACCAGAAATCTTTCGAGTTGCAGCATAGCTTCGCAGCTCTTAAAGACAATCTCCCTGCGAACGAAAGCCAGCACACCATATGCCTTCTTACGAACTGTATCATCTTGGGTGGCAACTTTGAGGACCTATGCTCATGGATCCCCAGATCCCTGTGTTCCTCCACACTGCAATGCATCCTGCCTTTGATCCTGCATTCTGCATTCGCATTCAAACTTCCAAAGTGAAGGACTTCGCACTTTTCTAGTTCAAACTCTATCTGCCACTTATCAGCCCATTTCTTCATCATGTCAATGTCCCGTTGCAACCTACAACAGGCCCTCCACACTGGTCACAAATTCACCAACATTCGTGTCATGGACAAACTTACTCACCCACCCTTCCACTTCTCGTCCAAGTCATTTCTAAAACATCATCGAAGGCAGAGGTCCCAGAATCGATCCCTGTGTAACACCACCGATTACTGAGTTCCAGCCTGAATATTATCTATCTACCACCACTATTTGTGTTCTGTGGGGCAGTGAATTCACCATCCACACGGACAGGCTTCCTTGCATTCCTTCTTCTTACTTCCTGAATGAGCCTGCCATGGCAAAACTTATGAAATGCATTAGCAAAATCAAGATACACGAGATCCAAATAATGCAGTTCCAAAACACAGTGAGTTGCTGAAGTGAAGATGAGACTTTACTCATTTATTAAAGCAAACTTAACGAAATACACAAACAAACCAAAATTCTTAAAACAATGAAATTTGAATTGATACTTCAATATGGCTTGATGAATGTTCATTTAATTTGCAGAGTAATGTTACACATATTTAGCTAATTTATCAAATCCAGGTGACATCTTCAAACGTACAGCAGGAAGTTGTCAAATTGATGAACAGTTTTGGTTAGGATAATGCTGAGGAAAGAATTTTAAAAATCGATACAATATCTGATTAATTATGCTTGCTCCTCTGAATGACTTGTCAGACTTTTTTGCCGTGTCTTGTCTCAGCAACTTTGAAAACAGCAGGTTTTTATTTTGATAAGGTTACCTGCATTTCCAGAGACCAGCTTTTAACAAATGAAACATTGAACTGAATGGAAGAGAAATTCGCAAGTGACTGTTGTGTGCAACATTTTTGTGATAACATTTAAATGTCTATGAGCCCAAGCGTTGATGTTCGTTCCTCTGTTACAAACATATTGTTTTTTTTTAATTCACTCTCCAATCTCTTTTATTTTCCATTCAAATATCATTTACGTTACGGCTGCGACCAGACATTCTTCAAATAAGTTGCAATCTCTGGTGATCTTGTATGAGTCCTTACTCTTGCAAAGTCACATGTCTCCAAACCTCTTTCATAGAATCTTAGAATAACACAATGCAGAAGAGGCACTTTGATCCATCGAATCTCTGCTAACTTAGCTATACCATATTAAAAGGAGTCCCACTTGCGCACTCGGCCAATAACTTTGAAAATTATGACACTAGTGTTCATGTAAGTATTGACTAAAAGTCGACTACTCTCCAAGGCAAAGCGTTTCAGAATACCACCACTTCCGGATTTTCATTTTTGTCAGGAATTCCCCTGTGACTGTCCTGTATTTCACTGTAAAACAATGTGCCCATTTTTTTGCTATCCCTTAGTCGAAGGGAGACACCTGTTTCCTCATCACCCCCACGACCATGCCTCTTTCAATCATATGTATTGCTCGACCTGGTTGCTCACAGTAAGCAACAAGGGCTTACGCAGCCTCCATTCAGAGGTATTCCTTCCAGCTGTGTACTGCCATCCTGCATTCTTCATGAGGCAAGCCCTAGTCCCGACTGAACTTCCTCCAATATACTGGCAATGTGCAAATGCAGACATGTCAATTTTGCTCCTTTGCAGTCTCCCATACTAATAGTCTCAGTAAGCCCATACAGAACAAAAACTCTCGGAATGCTTGAATTAAATTCACGCCTTCGAATCTGTTAATAGAATAAATTTTCTTCCTGTTTGAGTTGGAAGAAGGGACAAAAAAATCTTTCTCTGGAGAACGGCATTAAGTGCAATCACAACTGTTTCTTTTTAAAATAATCTACCATTAACCCCACTTTTCAATCTGTTTCTCCAGTCCTTTGACTGGAATGACATCTATCTTTTCCTGTGTATTATCCAAAGGCAGCATGAATTAAGAAGGGGAGCCCCTTGTGATTGCAATGTTGCCTGTAAAGTAAAAGAGAAGAATCGAGATTGACTTTGTTTTTCTCTGCAGCTCCCGAGTTTTCACATTTTTCACATCTTCCTTCTTCCCCTGGAAAAGTCTAATATGCGAAATACTCCAACAAACACGACAGATGCACACCCAACACCGTATCACATATCCCTTCACCAATACAATAAGCCATATCTCACACAATATTAAAAGTCAGTTTACAAACACAATAATCCACCCTCCACGGTATATGAAAATTGTCTTGACGGACATAATAATGCACGTTTCACAATACAGAAAAAAACCCTCACCAACACAATCACACACACGCCACACAGTATCACAAACACCTTCACCAAAAAATTTCCATCCACCAATGCCCTACCCCGACAACATCCTATTCATTGATCCAGTTTTCAGTTTCTAGGCGACCACCGAATATTCTCATTTTCGTGGTCACTTGGGTTTTTTCACTTTAGTTTTTCGAGTTTTGGCAGCAGAGTCTTGCATGGGAGATGATCTTTCAGCATCATCTGTACCTGGGGAGAGATGCAATTTTTCGGTGAGGAGTCGGGTATGAAAATTAGGAATTGCAGTTATACTGCAACTGACAGAATGAACTCAGGAGACATCACCAAACCCCTTTCACCATTGATATCCATTTTGTCTAAAAGAAGGAGAACTCCTGTCCCATCAATGACTGAGGAATCCCTTCATATAGATGTTACGGTATGAGGAACTGTCTCCCAATCCATCAATGACAGTTCCATCACTGAATCAGAAAGTGAAGGCTCATCAGTGGCATTTTACCAAAACCATCACGGGATATGTTGACGATGCAGCTCAGGATGTGCTAAAATTTGCAACTGCGGATGATCAGTTAATGCTGACTATGATAATTTAATCAGGGGTTGAAGTAACTGGGTATAACAGCAGAACAAACCCCTTACCTTTTCAAAATAGTCGCTTTGCTTCTCAGGAGTGTGCAGCTTGTTCCTGCCAACGTACATCACTTGAACATGGACATTGATATGTTCGCATTCTTCCTCTGACAAATCCAGCATTACTAAAATGTTGAGAGGATATGGACTCAGCTTTAACACGTCAAAGCCCCGAATATGATTAATAGCTAAGAAATATTCTGAACGTAAGGCTCCACAAACATTTTAAAAAGTATCAGAATTACAGAGAATGATGTGTGCAAGCTCACAAATCTAAAGTATGCTAGGAGCGATTCGCATACTTTGGTTGGCACAGGTGCTTAGTTGCATGGCACAATGGTTCAGTGGTTAGCACTACTACTGTATAACGCTAGAGTGCCAGGTTCAATTCCAGATTCAGGCGGCTGTCTGTCTGCGATTTGCAGAATCACCCCCTGTCTGTGTGGGTTTCCTCTGTACATGTCACTTTTCCTCCCACAGTCCAAAGATGTGCCGATTTAAGTGAACTGGCCTTGGTAATTACCCATTTTGTTCAAGAATGTGTAGGTTAGCTGCATTATTCAGGGGAAATGTGAATAATAGATTATGGGTGTGATACTCATCAGAGGGTTGGTGTGGAATTGTTGTTCCAACTGGCCTGTTTCTGCACTGTAGGGGTCCTATGATTCTATCTTGACTTGATTTTTGGTTGCATAGAGCGGAAGGTCAAAGAAGTTGTGATGAAACTGTGTAAGGCATCCTTCAGTGGATGATTGCATCCAATTGTGGGCGATGGACATCCAGAGTGAGACCGTGACATTAGATAGGAACAGGGAAAGATTCGCAAGAATGGATCTGCTGCAATTGGACTTCAATAACATAGATAACTTTGTTAATTTAGGACTGTTCTTTTTGGAGAGGTGAAGATCAAGACACTTTCAAATTCATTATGGATGTCGAGAGTATTGATCCGGGGGAAATGGACAGGAGCACTTTTCCTTCTCATGCAACAACAGTCTCAAACTGAAAACGTGTAATTACTGAAAACGAACGAGAAGCAAATCAAGAGGGGAGGTTGGGGAGCGATGGCTTTGGATAATAAAGCGATTCAAGAGCAACTTTCTTGCATTGCTGGGGAACTGTTAGGGATCAATTTAAAAAATTCAGTGTAGCAGGTAGAACACTTACGAGGAATCTTGATTGATTTGTTTTTTTTCTCAAAGAAATTGTGCAGACAATACAGGGTAAAAGGCTGTGCTGCAGAAATTCTTCAACTATGTCTTATAGGAGACTTAAGTGTACCTCCTTGGAGTGGGCATGTGTATAGCAGGCTCATGGAGACTTTCAATTACGAAGCACCAATGATTATGTGAGAGAGTTAATGCCTGTAACAATTAAGTTGAATTTCTCCTCTCAGAAGCTTTTGGATACCTGGTGTGTCTGCTTGTTTGCACTCAGTAGTTGGTTCTGTTGCAGGGCTTGTTGATTCTGGAAGGAAAGACAAACACGTGAAATGTGGATTTAGGAAATAACTAATGTAAGGAGAGCTGTTGAGATTATGATGCGTGTAAAAGATTTGAATATGGACGCAGAATAGAAATACCGACAGAGTAGGGAAATGACATGTTGGAACAGGGTGTTGGAGAATTAGATGTGATCGATCAGAGGGTCCGAGCTTCGAACAGAGCAATGTAAAGTTATGTTCATCATGTTTCCAAAATGCATACAGGAACGAGATCTACACCATACAAAACGAGATGGTTATGACACGAGACAACAAGATCAAATGATCCGAGTAAATCACTTGTGGATGTGACTTCGAATCCAACACCTGGCAACGACTGTAAAACTGGAGCCTTCCATATACTTCATTGAACAGGACAAGCTGCAAAAGAGGATGAGTAAAGATTTTTGCAACTACAAAGGGTTTGGTTGAAGTAGATGGAGTGCACCTCTTACTCCTGATAACTGGCTGTTAATCCAGCGGACACTGTTTTAAACATGGTTCCAAAAGTTCAAAGAAAGTACACAAGGAGGAGTTAGAACTTGGGATGAACCGTCGAGAAGAGTGAAGACTTGCAGCTCAGTTGAAGCATTCAACAGGTCGTTAGACAATCATGTAATCAGGAACAAGTGTCAGTGTAATGGAGAAAAGGTAGGACATTAACAGTATGGAGTGGTTGAAGAAGAGGCGAGAGAGAGGAGAGAACGTAGATTGACGTTATCAATTTAATTTTGACAACAAATATAAAATAAAAACATTAAAGCTATGAATTATCTGAAATAATTAGTACAATGCATAACCTGGTTAAGGACCTGAGTGGGAAAGAACAGAAGATCAGGGCTAGAAGAAGGAGAATTACAG
Source organism: Chiloscyllium punctatum (assembly GCF_047496795.1). NCBI lineage: Eukaryota > Metazoa > Chordata > Chondrichthyes > Orectolobiformes > Hemiscylliidae > Chiloscyllium > Chiloscyllium punctatum. Next base: position 7,046 of record NW_027311656.1, read on the forward strand.
GAAGCCCATGCAGGTTTTAAATTTCAACTGACTGGTCTGTTCCTATGATATACGAATCACAAAACCAGGTCAAATAAATGTTGTCAGCGTCTAACCCTCTTTGAACTCTTAGTGAAATCTGCACTGAGTCATAGTCTCAATCACACAAGTTTTTTGAGGATTTATCGCGACACTTCTCATCTCTTAATCACATGAAAACTTAAATCAGAGGAAACGTTTAAATAGAATTCTGGTGATTATCCGAGATAGACTGCTATACAGTACTAAGAACAGGTAATTTCGATTCAAAGAGTATTTATTAGTCAGGGTTTTTTTTCCACCACTTTGAAGGGCTTCATATTTGTTGGACATTGGGAACGGTTCTGGGGAAGGTGGGACTCTTATAAAATGGGCGGACATCTGAACCAGGCCGGAACCAATGTCTTGGGGGAGTTTTTGCTCCTGCTGCTGGGGAGGTTTTAAACAAATGTGGCAGCGGCCTGGGAACCAGAAGAGAAAACAAGTTAGGCAGCGAGGTGGCAACTCGAGACTGTAAGAATCATGAAGACAGCATTAATAAAGGGAAGAGTTGCCAGGGAATGTATAAGCTCAAAAGAACTGGTGGTCTGAAATGCATCTACTTCCATGCAAGCAGTATAGTGTATAAGGCAGATGAACTTAGGGCTTGGATTGAGGCCTTGGAGTATGACGTCATTGCAATCACAGAGACTTGGTTGAAGGAAGGGCATGATGATTGGCAACTAAATGTTCCAGGTTATAGACACTTCATACAGGACAGGGAGGGAAATAAAAGGAGGCACGGTGGAGTTGCATTGCTGGTCAGGGGTGATATCACGGCTGTGCTAAAGGAGGACACTATGGAGATAGTGGGTAGCTTGGCATCATGAAAAATAAGAAGGGTGCAATTACATTGTTGGGCCTGTATTACAGCCCTCCAAACAGTGAGTGTGAGATAGAAGAACAAATAGTAACCAGATTATGGAAAGATGTAGAGGCATGAATTTAGTGGTGATGGGAGATTTTAATTTTCTGAACATTGACTGGGATACACTTAGCGTCTGAGGTCTGGGTGGGATAGAATTTGTAAGAAGGGTATAAGCGAGTTTTCTAGAGTAGTCCGACGAGGAAAGGGGCCATATTGGACCTGGTACTGGGGAATGAGCCAGGACAGATGGTAGAAGTTTCAGTGGGGGATTACTTTGGGAACAGTGGCCATAATTCTGTAAGTTTTAGAATACTTGTAGATAAAGATGAGAGTGGTCATAAGGGAAGAGTACTAAACTGGGCCAAGACCAGTTATATCAAAATTAGGCCGGAGCTCTGAAACGTGGTTTGAACACATTTGATATGTGGGAGGCTTTCAAAGGTAGGTTAAAGATCGTGTCAGATAGGCATATCCCGTTGAAGGATAGGAAGGGCAAGTTTCATGAACCATAGATGACAGGAAAAATTGTATGACTAGCCAAAAGGAAGAGGGAAGCGTCCATAAGATCTGGAAAGCTAAGACCAGAACAGGCGCTGGAGGAATATAGGAAGAGTAAGACTGGTCTTAAACCATGAATCAGGCGCTCTAAAAACGGTCATGAAATACAAATTTAAGACGAATCCCAAGCATTTTATTCTTATATCAGAAGCAATGGGAGAAAAGATTGGTCCACTAAAGAATAATGAAGGAAGGTTGTGTGTCGAACCTGAGAGAATGGGTGAGATTCTGAATTATTACTTTGCATCAGTATTAACTGAGGAGAGGAACATGAATCTTGAGATTAGAGATAGAAGTTTGATTAGTCTGGATCACGTTGACATGAGTAGGAAAGAGATGTTGGGTAGGCTAGAGGTTATTAATGTTGACAAATCTGCAGGACCAGATGGGCTCTTTCCCAGGTTGTGGGAAAGTTGCTGGAGAGGGTACTGAGGGATTGGATCTGTTTATATTTACAAAAGAACGGGCTTATCAGTGATAGGCAACATGGTTTTGTGCGGGGGAGGTCGTGCCTTACCAACGTATTAGAGTTCTTTGAGAAAGTGACCAAATTGATAAATGAAGGAAGGGCTGTTGATGTCATATACATGGATTTTAATATGGCGTTTGATAAGGTTCCCCATGGTAGACTAATGGAGAAAGTTAAGTCACGTGGTGTGCAGGGTTTTCCAGCTAGGAGGATAAAGAACTGGTTGAGCAACAGGGCATAGAGTGTCGTAGCTAGAGGGAGTTTCTCGAAATGGAGGAAGATGACCAGTGGTGTTCTGCAGGGTCAGTGTTGGAGTCACTGTTTTTTGTAATATACACAGATGATCCGGAAGAGGGCACTGTTGGTATTATCAGCAAGTTTGCAGATGACACGAAGATTGGTGGAGTCGCAGGAAGCATAAGGGACTGGGAAACAATACAGGAGGATATAGATAGACTGGAGAGTTGGGCCGAAAAATGGCAGATGAATTTCAGTCCAGACAAATGTGAGGTGATGCATTTAGGCAAGACTAATTCTAGAGCGAATAATATGATGAATAGAAGAGCCTTGGGAAAAGTTGATGGGCAAAGAGATCTGGGAGTGCAGGTCCATTGTACCCTGAATGTTGCTGCACAGGTGGACAGAGTGGTCAAGAAGGTATATAGTATTCTTTCCTTCATTGGGCGGGTATTGAGTATAAGAGCTGTCAAGTCATGTTAAAATTGAACAGCACGTTAGTTCAGCTGCATTTGGAATACTGAGTACCGTTCTGGTCGCCACAGTACCAAAAGGACTTGGACGCTTTGGAGAGGGTGCAGAGAAGGTTTACGAGGATGTTCCCTGGTATGGAAGGTGCTAGATATGAAGAGAAGTTGAGTAGGTTAGGTTTATTTTCATGAGAAAAAAGAAGATTGAGTGGGGACCTGATTGAGGTTTGCAAAATCATGAACGGTATCGACAAGGTTGATAGAGACAAGCTGTTTCCCAGGGTGAACGAGAGGTCACGCTTCCAATGTGAGAGGTGGAACGTTTAAGGGGAAATACACGCGGCAAGTACTTCACACAGAGGGTGGTAGAGTCAGGTACAGTAGATTCATTCAAGATGTGTCTGGACAGATGCATGAGTAGGTAGGGATCAGAGGGATACAGATGCTTAGGAATTGACCGACAGGTTTAGAGAGTACATTTGGATTGGCTAATGCTTGGAGGGCCGAAGGGCCTGTTCCGCGGCTGTAAATTATCTTTGTTCTTTGTTTCAATTACAAGGGCGGGAGTGGGGGGTGGGGGGGGGGCACAGGCTCAATGTGAGATGGTGAGATGTACGAAGGAGATTTCGATGCAGAGAGGAGTAGGAGATGAGCCAGAAAAGGTTATGGAAGCTGTCACATGGGCGACATTTCAGAGGCATTTGGATGGTTATAACAACTGGATGGAAATAGAGAAATACGGACGAAATAAGGGATGACGGTTTGTTTTTTTTAAATTCAGAGAGGGACTGATAATTGGCAAAGGATTGGAAGGCTGAAGGGCTGTTCCTGTGCTGTACCTCTCTTTCCTTCCTTAAGAATCAATGTTGGGGAACAATCTGAGAGACAACAATGGAGTCGTAATGTTGGTTGTAGAAAGAGATTTGAAAGAAAATTTCTGAGTGGTCTTTGGAATTTTTAGACCTTTAGATCTCCGAGTTGTTGAAACATTTGAACGTGCAATGAAAGAATGAAAACACATGGCGAGAAGCAATGGCAAGGAGTGTGGGAAATCACGAAGGTCGTTCTCAACATGAACAATTGTGAATAATCAGCCTGATCGCAGTCAAAACGTCACAGACAAGATTGATAAAGTGAAAAATTCACGCTGCCTTAATTAAAAATATGGCCTTCCGAAAGATCAGGATCACAGATTCCCAAGAAACTACAAGGCTCACCATAGCCATCACCTTCACTCAGTTAAGACATAGTGGGGATCTCTTTTAATATGTTCCCACTGTCTGCAGCCACTACATGCTTCAGTCACAATGTCCCAATTCACACTGAGTCACTCCGATCCACCGTACCTCAGCCCTACGTTTTACACATCTCAACCTCTACATCCATATCACCTCAGTCACTAAATCACATTGTCCCCAGCTGCGAAATCCCATTCACGTCTGTCACTACCTCTCACTTTGCTCAGTCACTCTATTACACATCTCAGTCAAAATGTCCCCACACGTCTCAGACACTGTAGCGCAGTCTGCTCAGTTATTACAGCCCAATGCCATAACTCACGAGTTGTATTCCCCTCAGTACCTATCGATTCACCACAGTCATTTAATCAATTTGCTTGACACATCTTCCGGTCATCTCAGTTATTCAATCGCACTACCACCATTCATGAACAACCAATTCCCTCTGTCACTGCTTCCTTCATCCCTCAGCCACTGCAATCACTTCCTTCAAAATCTAAATGGCACTACCCTCAATCACGTAACAAAACTTATTTCAGACATGACATCTTACACACAGGAGCCACTAATTCTACACACCTCAGTCAGTACATCCCAATCTCCACCTCGAATAACATGACAGCTTCCTCTGTCACAATATTCCAGTGCTCTCAGTCACTACATTTCACCACCATCAGTTAATCCTTCTCTCTCTCTCCTCAGTCATTCAATCACCCTCCCTTCATTCATTGTTTCCAACTACGCTCATTCACACTACTGAACATCATTCCCTTAGTCACTGAATACCTCTCTTCTTAGTTAATATGTCACTCTCCCCTCAGAACAATAAATTTTATTTCCATCACAAAAGTCACATGTTTGCCGTTCGTGAACTCTCAGTCTGACCTGTTCTTCTGAGTGATATGTGCCGTGGTTTACAATTCAGAGCTCTTGTTCTAATAAATTGTATCAGAGTACATCACACCTTTTCCACACTGCATACCAACTTACTGAAGGACAGACAAAGTCCTTGGCACAACATTACAGCCAACTGTCAGACCTATTGGTGATATTGCTTTCAATGTCTCAAAAATACCCATTGGAAAACATCCGGTCCGACTAAGAGAGGATTTAAAAATCATATTTGGGGTATAATCCGAATATGAGTACTCCCTGGTGCAGAAGATGCAACGGTTTGGATGACAATCATTCAGAGGATGATGGAATTATTATACCTGCAGTTCCATAACTTGTTGGAAATTTGGAACTACAATAAAAGAATGCAAGAATCTCTGGGAGTTACAGAAAAGAGGAGCACCACATAATGGCGGGCACGATATCATATCTATCATAGAGTCATAGAGATGCACAGCATGGAAACACACCCTTTGGTCCACCCGTCCATGCCGACCAGATATCCCAACCCAATCTAGTCCCACCTGCCAGCCCCCGGCCCATATCCCTCCAAACCATTCCTATTCATATACCCAACCAAATGACTCTTAAATGTTACAATTGCACCAGCCTCCACCACATCCTCTGGCAGCTAATTAAATACACGTACCACCCTCTGCATGAAGAAATTAACCCGTAGGTCTTATATCTTTTCCCCTTTCACCCTAAACCTCTGCCCTCTAGTTCTGGACTCCCCGACCGCAGGGAAAAGACTTTGTCTATTTATCCTATCCATGTCCCTCATAATTTGGTAAACCTCTATCAAGGACACCCCTCAGCCTCTGACGCTCCGGGGAAAACAGCCCCACCCTGCTCAGCCTCTCCCTGTAGATCAAATCCTCCAACCCTGGCAACAACAGTCTGAATATAGAGAAGTGTCCTGGATACCTGGCCTAATTCCAGGCACTTCATCAAAATTAGAACAAAAAAATGCAAGCATCACCCAGTCCTATCTGCATGATGACAATATTTAAACAATACGTTCAAATTCCAAGGCTCATAACGTTAGACGTGTCCCATTAACTTCTATTTCAAACAGTCAACGTGGACAAGTTACAGTATTGAACATGCAATATTCATAGCCGATGATTCCAGTGAATCCTTTCATTCTGTTCCCTGTGAAGTCTTAATTACGCATATCCCAGAAACCTCAATCCACAGAAGTCATTGAAAAAAGTCACAATACCCTGCACTTACTCTGTACTGAAATGTTCGTGAGGAAAAGAGACAGTGTTTGACGTAATGTTACAGATATTTGTGGGATGTATCCGAAGTAGTGTTTGCATTTTTAACATCATGAATGTATCAATCGGAGATAGAAAGTGTAATTCCGACTAAGAGGCAATTTAGCTATTAATTTTGAAGTGTAATCGGGGAGATGTGATCAGAGTGGTGGATTATGTGTTACAAAAGATGGAATGAATTTGGAAGACGATTTCTCAGTGAACTTTGGGGATGTTATACCTTCAGGTCCCAGAGTTGTTGGAAGTCTCTTCACTGCAAGAAAGAAATGCAAATATATCTAGGAGGCACATGAAAAAGAGCATAATAATTTATTGCTCAAACCGTGAGAGCTGTCCATCTCAATCCTGAAAAAATGGTCTTTTCCCTGTCAATATATCACAGGTAGGCTAACATCACCCAGCATGACCCAGTCATTGCTGCATAATAAGAACATCAAAAGGAATAGGATTGTGTTTTAAGGCACTCTAATTCACGACATCTGCAATTGCATCCCACTTCAAAGAGTCAAATTTCACAAGTCACACCAAACTGAAATCCTTCTCGCAATAGTCATTGGATCATACTTCTGGCAGTTGGGCAACATATTCATTTCGGTGACTTCATTGCACCCTTCCTAGTAACTTTACCTCGCACATTCATTCAAAAAAAAAATCACGCTCCCTTTCGGGCGTGCATCCTACAGTCAGTGCCCTGAAGTTAATCCTGCAGCTATTTGTGGATCGAATTGAAAGTGAGATTGCTTTTAACTTCATGAGAGTGTGAGTTGGAGATTTAATGTGTACTTTCCACTGAGAGGGAACATATCAGGGAAATTTGAGGCGTTATCAGAAAGATATAAATCATACAGTTTCTCCACCTGATGCAGCACTTAACATATTCTGCCTCCTACTATAACAATCCAATTGCTCCTGCAAGTCTCCCCAGTGTCCATGCATACTTGTTCCTCTGTGGCCCGTTGGCTATTCGGGGGCCCACATTTCAACTCCAGTAATGTCACTATCTCCTTCTTACTTCTTAGCTTCACCCACAAAGCCTCACTGGGTGATCCCTCAGTTATTTCATCTCTGATTACTGCTGTGATAGTTGACTTCAGAAAAATGCAAATCCCACTCCATTTTATCCACCTTTTCCGTCCCGGCTAAAGCACCTGTACCCTGTCACAATACGCTGCTTGTATTAATTGCTGTTGTGAAAAGAATACATTTCAGCGATTCAGCTCTGGCTGTTACCTGTTTCTGCCGTCACTCCTCTGTTTGATGATGACCTTTCCGTCTGTTTCTGAGTTGAATAAGTCGCGTCGTCCCCATGTTCAGTGGTGTTTGGATCTGAATCAATGGAGATACAGTATAAGAATGATTCAAAGATGGAACTCTTTAATTCAGATATTTCTCAATAATTCCCAGCGTGCCATGCATTTCATTGAGGCTAGAATGCAATAGTATATTCACTGAGATATTAATCCAGAGAATCGGCGAATGCTTTGGAGATCTGTTTTCAATCTTCACACTGCAGATGGTGGAGATTTAAATCGATGAAAAATAATATATGTGTAATGAAGAATCAACTGATGGCCATGAAACCATGTCCATTTGCTGGAAAAAGGATGACACTACTGGCTAATTAATCACTTCCTGGGAAGAAACCCTCATCTGCTCTCGCCTATAAGTGAGATCAGACCTACAGGAACATTACTGACATCCCACTTCGCTCAGTCACTCTGTCACACTCACCTCAATCACAGCGTCCCACACGTGACAGTCACTGAATCGCAGTCTGCTTAGTCATTACATCCCACTGCATTAGCTCACGAAATTCTATTCCCCCTCTGAACCGACAGATTCACTGCAATCATTTGATCCACTCTATTGACACGCCACCTTCCACTCGCCTCAGTTATTCAATCACACTACCATTACTCACAAACACGCAATTCCCTCAGTCACAGCATTTTCCATCCCTCAGTCACTGCATAACGCTTCCCGCAATGTCTAAGTGGCACTACCCTCAGTCACATCGAAAACTAATTTCAGACATGACATTCCAGACACAGGAACAAATTATCTAAAATACCTGAGTCACGGCTCCCACTCTCCTTCTCAACGGACATGACAACTTCCACTGTCACAATATTCCACTGCTCTCCGTCACTATATTTCAACAGGATCAGTTAAACCACCTCTCTCTCGTCAGTCACTCAATCACCCTCCCTGCTTTCATTGTTTCCGACTACTGAACACCACTAACTGGGTCACTGCATGCTGTGTAACTGGAGACATGTGATCAGAATGGTGGACTATATGTTACAAACATGGAATGGATAAGGAAGACGATTTCTCAGTGGATTTTGGAGTTTTTAATACCTACAGTTTCCAGAGCAGATGAAAGTCTTGTCACTGCAAGAAAAAAAAATGCTGATACATCTCGGAGTCACATGAGCGAGGAACACAACAAATTAGCGGTCAAGACATCACAGTTGTCTGACCCAATGAAAAGACCAATCCTGTACAATTGCTCTTTTCCCTGTCAATATATCATGGGCTAACAAAATGCAAGCATCACCTATTCATATTGTATGATAAGAACATCAAAGGGATAGGATTCTGTTCAAGTCACTCTCATTAGCGACTTCTGCAATTGCATTCCACATCAAACAGTCAAACTGCACAAGTCAAACCAAAAAGGAATTCTATTCCCAATAATCATTAAAACATATTCTCAGCAGTTGGTGCAATATATTCATTTCAGTGATTTCACTGTACCTTTCAAAGTAACTTTGCCTCAAACTTTCATTCCAAAAAATCGCACTCCTTATCGGACATGCATCTTACACTCAGTGCCCTGAATTCAATCCTGCAGCTACTTGTGGATCTAACTGAAAGTGTGATTGCTTTGACCTTCATGACCGTGTCAGTCGGAGAGTTAAAGTGTACTTCGACTGAGAGGGAATGTATCAAGGAACTTTGAGGCATTATCAGAGAGATATAAATTATAGAGATGCCCCAACCTGGTGCATAAGATGCAGCGGATTTGGAATAGAATCTCACAGTGGACTTTGGCTCAATACTGAACACCCTCCCAAAAGTGCAGCCTCAAAAACGTCCCGTGCAACTGCAACATAGCTTTCAACGTCTATACTCAATACCCTGACTGATGAACACCAATGTGCCCAAAACATGGCTCAACGCCCTGTCTACCTGTAACTACACTTTCAGAGAATCGTGCACTTGAACCCCAAAGTCCCTCTGTTTCACTGCACTCCTTAAGGCCCTACCATTCACCACGAAAATCCAACATTGATTTGATTATCCAAAATGCAACACCACACACTTCTCTATATTTAACTCCATTTTCCATTTCTGAGCCCACTTCTGCAGATGTTGAAAGTTCTACTGCCAAACATCTTCACTGACTCTTTTAGTGTCATCTGGAAACTTACTAATCATGATTTGTACATTCTCATCCAAATCATGAATGTAGATAAAAGTCAGGAATGGGCCCAGCACCAACCCCTGAGGCCTTCCACGATTCACAAGCCTCCAGTCCGAACAGCATCCTTCCACTATTACGGTCTGCTTCCTATCATCAAGACAATTGTGCATCAAAATGCCATTTTCCTCTGGATTCCATGCAATCCAACTTTCCAGAGCAGTCTACCACTTGGCACATTATGAAAGACCTGAATGAAAGTAATATAGACAAGGTTATATGCCTTGTCATCGTCAATCTTCCTGGTTAATTTATCAAAGAACTCTAACAAATTTGTGAGGCATGATCACCCACACACAAAGCAATACTGACTACTCCTAATCAAGCCCTGCCTTTCCAAATTCACGTGTGCATTATCTCCCAGAATTTTCTGAAGGAACGTATCGACTCCAGATGTTAGCATTATTGGTCTATAGTTCCCAGATTTTTCTTTGCCGTCCTTATGTAAACAGAGTACTACATCCTTTACCTTCGAGTCTTCCGGGACCTACCCGTAACTAATGATGATGCAAAAGGTATCATCTGGGTCCTTCGCAATTTCTTCTCAGCTCTCTTGAAGTCTTCTTGCATATATTTTGTCAGGACCAGAAGACTTATCCACCTTCACACATTATAGTGCATACAATATCACCGCTACGCTGAGAAGGAATGTCCCAAAGATATGACTACAAATTTCGTCCAGTTCCACACTCTTTCTCCACAATAAAAATAGAGAAGTATTCATTGAGCACCTTGCCTGTCTCTGGCATTTCCGAACATACATGTCCACGCCTTGAGGAGTCATATTCTTTCTCTAGTTATTCTTTTTCTTTTAATACACCGAAGGAGCCTCGTTGGATTCTCCATAATCCTCACGGCTATTTCGTGCCCACTTTCGCCCTCATAATTGCCTCCCTCAGTAAACTCCTGTTTTCCCTGTATCCTTCTAGGAATTCCCTTGATTCCAGCTGCCTGAAACTGAGCCATGTCTCCTTTTTTTCTGGTCATAGCCACAATATATCTCGGATTCCCGGGTTGCCTATTCCTGCCAATCTTGCCCTTCACCTTCAAAGAAACATATAGACTCTAACTAGCTCGATTTTAAAGGACTTCCACTTGCCTTTGCCTGCAAATAAACTCCTGAAAATCCTGTGTAATTCCATCAAAATTCACCTTGCCCCAATTTAGAGCTTGATTCTGGGGGCTAGTTTCGTCCTTCTTAATCAACATGTTTAAAGCCAACAGAACGATGGTTACTGAACCCAAAGGGTTCCACCTCTACCACTTTAGTTACGCCGTCCTGCCTTATTTCCCAAAAGTCGGTCAAGATTTGTCCCTTCCCGAGTCGGAACTGTATGTCCAGATTTTAAAATAGTTTTTCTGAACTCAATGAAGAAATTCCACCCCATCTAACACTAAACACTATGGGAGTCCCAGTCTATGTCAGAAAAATCAAAACATCCTTCTCCAACAATGCAATTGCTCCTGCATGTCTCCCCAATATCCCGGCATATTTGTTCCTCTAATTCCCATTGAATATTTGGGGGACTAAAATACAACCCAGTAATGTCACCGTCCCCTTCTTATTTCTCTACTCCACCCACAAAGCCTCACTGTGTGATCCCTCAGTTATTACATCTGTGATCACTGCTATGATACTCGCCTTGTACAAAAATGCAAATCCCACTCCATTTTATCCACCACTTCTGTCCCGCCTAAACCACCTGCGCTCTAGCCCAATACGCTGCTTTTATTCATTGCTATTGTGTAAAGAATACTTTTCAGCGATTCAGCTCTGGCTGTTACCTGTTTCTGCCGTCACTGCTTTGTTTGATGATGAACTTTCCGTCGGCTTCTGAGTTGAATATGTCACGTTGTTCTCATGTTCAGCAGTGTTTGGATCTGAAGGAATGGAGATACAGTATAAGAATGAATCAAAGATGGAACTCTTTAATTCCGGTATTTCTCAATAATTCACAGCGTGCCACGTATTTCATGGAGGCAAGAGCCCAGTAGTACTTTCACTGAGTTAGTAATCCAGAGACTTAGCGAACGCTATGGGGACCTGTTTTCAAATCTTCAAACTGCAAATGGTGAAATTTTAATTCGATGCAAAGTAACATATCTGGCCTGAAGGATTTACTGATGGCCATGAATCCATGTGCATTTGCTGGCTAATTAATCTCTGTTAGGGAAGGAAACCTCATCTGCTCTGAACTGCAAGTGAGTACAGATCTACAGCGACGTTCTTTACTTGCATACCCTCTGAAATGGCCGAGCACACTATCCTTCGACCACCAATCGACCATCAATCGCTTCGATGTTTCAACAAAGAAACAAATCCAGATAGATCACCTGGCCTCGCACGAAGCACTGGAAAAGATGATGGTCCAATAAGCCCTGTCACCCTCCAAAGTCCTCCTTACTATCATCTGACTATAGTGATAACTTCGCCAATGTTATTTCACAGATTAGTCAGTCATTAGCCTAATTTTGCTTACATCTTCAACCGTGGAGACAATTGACCAGATGTCACCATCGCCATCATAGATATGTCCTGTCCCACTTGCAGGACAGTCCTGGCAGAGGTGGCGGCACAGTGACCTAAAATCAGAATGAAGTTCAGCTCGAAGTCTTCCGCATGGAAACTAGTCCCTCGCCATCTTGTGACGTCAGATTAAACATGGTTAAGAAAACTTATGCTGATTACCACATCTGAGGAATCAGTACTGCTACATACTGCACGATGTATGAGATAATCATAGAGTCTGGCAAGTACATAAGATGTACAATGAATGTGTGGGGAATTGCAATATTCAACACCGATAGTGTATTAGCATAACAGTGTTGATCAACCTGTTCGGTTCCTAAAGATAAAGCTGCTAGAATGGGGCCATGACAGGGGGTGAGGGGGTACAATACACTTGCTTTCATTGTTATCACTATGCCGACTGCAGATGCTTCCGAGCTGAAAATGTGTTGCTGGAAAAACGCAGCAGGTCAGGCAGCATCCAAGGAGCAGGAGAGTCGATGTTTCGGGCATCAGCCCTTCTTCAGGAATCAGGAAAAGATTCCTGAAGAAGGGCAGATGCCCGAAACGTCGATTCTCCTGCTCCTTGGATGCTGCCTGAGCTGCTGCCCCTTTCCAGCAACACATTTTTCAGCTCTGATCTCCAGCATCTGCAGCCCTCACTTTCTCCTTGCCGATGCATCTGCACAAGAAAATACTGTCAAGAGTGACTACCGCATAGTTCTTGTCGAGACGAACTTGAAAACCATCCAAATTGTTATGTGGCACTCTCACCAAGCTAAATGGGACAGACTTCAAGCAGATCTAGCAATTTCAGGTTCGATTAAGCTCGGCTGGACATCAACAGCGACAAAACTGTCTTCCATCCAAATCGGCAACATGTTGTTGAGCATACTCCCCACTCAAACCTTAAAATAAAATGATGGAATCGAACTTGCTCTGTGGAATGTGCAGGAGGGTACAGCAGGAGTAGCACCGAGCGTGCACAAAAATGCCGCATCAACAAAATGAAGCTACAAAACACGGCTACTTCGAGGGAGGGATGAGTGAGGTAGAATTGACTGGGAGATGAGCCTCGCATGAAAGGCAGTGAAACAGCAATGGCGGGAGCTTCTGGGAGTAATTCAGGAGACACACCAGTGATTCAAACTGAGGAAAACAAACAATGATATACGTAGGTTCAGGCAACCACAGATAAGTCAGGGATAGCGTCAGAGCAAAACAGCGAACGTATAATATGTGGCACATGGCCGTGGGATACCGAAAGACTGGGAAGCTCACAAAGATGAACAGAGGGCAACAGAAAAGAAATAAGGAATGCAAAGCTTTAATATGAAGTTCAGCTCTCCGGTAATATAAAGGG
>NW_027311657.1:0-2500 GCF_047496795.1 Chiloscyllium punctatum
CCATTCAGTGCCACTTGTAGTTTTTCCGCAGTGAGGTTGGCGGGGTACCCGGAGATATATGGGAACACGATTTTTAGAACAAAATGGCGGCGCGGGACCGTTCTGAAAGGCATCCGAAAAACGGTTCCACGGGCATAGCACTTTAATGACAGGTATGAGTGCATGCCGGAGAGCTCTTGGAAGTCGAATTTTTGACACTTTGTCAATTTTTTGACAGATTTGACAAACTCTTTCTGTCTGTTCTAAGAGTCAGTCAGAGACTTGTGCGGCGGTCTTTTGACACTATTGGAGGGCGGGCAAACCCCACGTTGACTCCGGCCGTCCCTCCACAGGCGCTCGTGTCCAAAATGAAGGCGAGAGACGCGAGTGGCCTGGTTCCCTTGGGTGTTGCCAAGAAGGCTGCGGGCTGACCGTTGCCTGAGCACTCCCTAAAGCCTCTTGTGATGAGAGCAGACCTCGCCTGCCGCACGACCGGCTCTGGGAGTCGTTGGGCCGCTATTTGTGAATAGTCTGGTCCTCCTCTGCCACCCGGACAAGCGCGATGGCTCTGCCGCCCTGCGGTGCTCGTCACCCAGGTTTGGGGAACACGATACTCGTAACAAAAATAAAAGGCGGCTCGGGACCTGCAGGCGAAAGGGGTCCCGTGGTGCTAAGCACGTCGACTTCGGGTCTCGGTGCAAGCCGGAGAGCTCACGGAAGTCTAAAGTTTTCGGCACGTGGTCGAATCTTTTCAAAGGCTTACCCGGCTCTTTCCGTCCATTCTGAGAGTAAGTCAGAGGCCGGTGCGGAGGTCTCTTGACAATCGGAGGGGGTGGTGGCCCTCCGCAGGCGCTCGTGTCGAAAATGAAGGCGAGAGACGCGAGTGGCCTGGTTCCCCTGGGTGTTGCCAGGAAGGCTGCGGGCTGACCCTTGCCTGAGCACTCCCTAAAGCCTCTTGTGATGAGAGCAGACCTCGCGCGCCGCACGACCGGCTCTGGGAGTCGTTGGGCCGCTATCTGTGAATAGTCTGGTCCTCCTCTGCCACCCGGCCAAGTGCGATGGCTCTGCCGCCCTGCGGTGCTCGTCACGCAGGTATGGGGCACACGATGCTCGTAACAGCAAATAAAGGCGGCTCGGGACCTGCAGGCGAAAGGGGTCCCGTGGTGCTTAGCACGTCGACTTCGGGTCTCGGTGCAAGCCGGAGAGCTCACGGAAGTCTAAAGTTTTCGGCACGTGGTCGAATCTTTTGAAAGGCTTACCCGGCTCTTTCCGTCCATTCTGAGAGTCAGTCAGAGGCCGGTGCGGCGGTCTATTGACGACCGGAGGCTCCCATGGGTGTTGCGATGAGGGTGGAGGGCACAGAACCTTGCCTTAGCACTCCCTAATAAAGCCTCTTGTGAAGAGAGCAGACCTCGCGCGCCGCACGACCGGCTCTGGGAGTCGTTGGGCCGCTATCTGTGAATAGTCGGGTCCTCCTCTGCCACCCGGCCAAGTGCGATGGCTCTGCCGCCCTGCGGTGCTCGTCACGCAGGTATGGGGCACACGATGCTCGTAACAGCAAATAAAGGCGGCTCGGGACCTGCAGGCGAAAGGGGTCCCGTGGTGCTTCGCACGTCGACTTCGGGTCTCGGTGCAAGCCGGAGAGCTCACGGAAGTCTAAAGTTTTCGGCAC
This sequence comes from Chiloscyllium punctatum, assembly GCF_047496795.1. Taxonomy (NCBI): domain Eukaryota; kingdom Metazoa; phylum Chordata; class Chondrichthyes; order Orectolobiformes; family Hemiscylliidae; genus Chiloscyllium; species Chiloscyllium punctatum. The sequence goes on from NW_027311657.1 coordinate 1,652, forward strand.
GTGGTCGAATCTTTTGAAAGGCTTACCCGGCTCTTTCCGTCCATTCTGAGAGTCAGTCAGAGGCCGGTGCGGCGGTCTATTGACGACCGGAGGCTCCCATGGGTGTTGCGATGAGGGTGGAGGGCACAGAACCTTGCCTTAGCACTCCCTAATAAAGCCTCTTGTGAAGAGAGCAGACCTCGCGCGCCGCACGACCGGCTCTGGGAGTCGTTGGGCCGCTATCTGTGAATAGTCTGGTCCTCCTCTGCCACCCGGCCAAGTGCGATGGCTCTGCCGCCCTGCGGTGCTCGTCACGCAGGTATGGGGCACACGATGCTCGTAACAGCAAATAAAGGCGGCTCGGGACCTGCAGGCGAAAGGGGTCCCGTGGTGCTTCGCACGTCGACTTCGGGTCTCGGTGCAAGCCGGAGAGCTCACGGAAGTCTAAAGTTTTCGGCACGTGGTCGAATCTTTTGAAAGGCTTACCCGGCTCTTTCCGTCCATTCTGAGAGTCAGTCAGAGGCCGGTGCGGCGGTCTATTGACGACCGGAGGCTCCCATGGGTGTTGCGATGAGGGTGGAGGGCACAGAACCTTGCCTTAGCACTCCCTAATAAAGCCTCTTGTGAAGAGAGCAGACCTCGCGCGCCGCACGACCGGCTCTGGGAGTCGTTGGGCCGCTATCTGTGAATAGTCGGGTCCTCCTCTGCCACCCGGCCAAGTGCGATGGCTCTGCCGCCCTGCGGTGCTCGTCACGCAGGTATGGGGCACACGATGCTCGTAACAGCAAATAAAGGCGGCTCGGGACCTGCAGGCGAAAGGGGTCCCGTGGTGCTTCGCACGTCGACTTCGGGTCTCGGTGCAAGCCGGAG
>NW_027311657.1:7500-10000 GCF_047496795.1 Chiloscyllium punctatum
CAGGCCCTGCAGCCGTGGTCACCGCCAAACCCCCACAACTCGAGCAAGTGAAAAAAAAAGTAACAAATAAGAAAGGATCGTCGGCTTGGGGGTACGCCCGTTTCCGTTTCAACTTGTCTCGCGAGGGTGGTTTCGGGGCCAGCAGGAGAGCTCGTCGGGGTAGCAGGCCCTGCAGCCGTGGTCACCGCCAAACCCCCACAACTCGAGCAAGTGAAAAAAAAAAGTAACAAATAAGAAAGGATCTCTGTCGGCTTGGGGGTACGCCCGTTTCCGTTTCAACTTGTCTCGCGAGGGTGGTTTCGGGGCCAGCAGGAGAGCTCGTCGGGGTAGCAGGCCCTGCAGCCGTGGTCACCGCCAAATCCCCACAACTCGAGCAAGTGAAAAAAAAAGTAACAAATAAGAAAGGATCGTCGGCTTGGGGGTACGCCCGTTTCCGTTTCAACTTGTCTCGCGAGGGTGGTTTCGGGGCCAGCAGGAGAGCTCGTCGGGGTAGCAGGCCCTGCAGCCGTGGTCACCGCCAAACCCCCCACAACTGTTGGGCGCCTACCTGCGCGGGGCAGGAGGACACTTTCCGATTTCAAATCTCCGTTTGCCGAGTCCACCCCGAACGCACGCGGGCGGGCGGGTTCGCATCACCCTTCGTCACAAGGGGCGAAGCCCGTTCCACCGTCTCGTCAGTAGTGCCGACCGGTCTGTGATCGACGAGGGGAGCCACACCAGGTCCGGCCCTGCTGCTTGGCGGCACCGCGTCGTCGGGAGCTCGCGACAGACGGAGGGTTTCGGTGTACTCTCCAGCCACGGGAAACGAAGCCGGTGATGCAGGCGCCGGTCTTTCGCTCCCAAATCGGCTGGGTTTACATCGTTGCTATCTAGTCACGCTCCCTTCAAACCCGACGGGGTACCTATTCCCCTCACCCGTCTGTGCGTATACAGCCTCTTTGCACTTGCGGGATGGGGGTGGTGGTTTAAAGACTCTCGAGTTGCCGCCCGTCGGTCTCCGAGCTCCGTGCAGTAGTGATCCCCAGCGAACTGCCAGCAGGGCGAACGAGCGATCCCGCTCTCGGTCGGGGCGCCTGGCGTCGATCGGTGGTCGGTGGCTTGCGGGCAAGCTGCGCTGTGAGTGTGGGAACGAGTATGACGAGCCGTTGCCGCGACTCCCAGTCCACCTCGGCGGTGGCTGGGCCGGGCGGGCGTCTGCTCGGGCGAGTGCCGCCCCCGCCTCCTCGCAGGAAGTCCGCTCGCCGACACGCCGCCACGTGCACGCGTCAGTGACGCTGCCGAACCGATGGCCGGTGCCCGTTCCCGCCTCTGCTTTTCCTAGGGCAAAGCTGCTGCACGCCTCGTGATACTAGGCGGGCGACATGGTGGCGGTGATCCTGCCTCCGTCGCTGCGGTGCGTTGGGGCACGCATCGCCTCTTGGGCGCCCTGTCCTCCTCCCCCCAATAGACGTATGTTTCTGCGGGCCGCACCAGGATGGTGCTCCCCATCGCTTCACGCCACCCTGCTCCGCCCGCACGCCGGCGTGCAGGTGGCTGTAGCTCAAGGTGGGGAGCGTATGTGCGGTCCGGGTCGCTTTCCTCTGGCGAGGGAGAGACCTAAAACAAACTCAGACAACTCTTGACGGTGGATCACTCGGCTCGTGCGTCGATGACGAACGCAGCTAGCTGCGAGAATTAATGTGAATTGCAGGACACATTGATCATCGACACTTTGAACGCACTTTGCGGCCCCGGGTTCTTCCCGGGGCCACGCCTGTCTGAGGGTCGTTTGGCAATCAATCGCACTCGCCTTGGCTGGCGAGAGCGCGGCTGGGGTGTCGCAGAGGACCCGTCCTCTTTGTCCCCCTAAGTTCAGACTCCGGAGCCCTCCGGCGTCGGAGCGCTTGGCCTTTCCCCCCCACCCTGCACATTCCGTTCGTCAGGCTCGACGCCATCCCCCCGCCGGGGAGCGCGGCCTGGCGTCCGTCTGTGTCGTGGCAGTGGGGCCAGCACGGCTGTCACCGGTCCCAGAATGGCTGTCGGTGGTTCACACTGTGTGTGTGTGCCAACCCTCCTGGTCTCTGGGACACGGAGCTGCCACGAAGTGTTGAGCCTCCAGTGGGGGGTCTGCCTAAGCTCTGCACGTCCGCATTGGGTCCGTCTCTCGGTTGGCTGGCAGTGGAAAGAGTGAAGGGAGCCGCGGAGGTCCGGTGCTGGTGCGCCGCCGGCCTGACCGTGGAGCTCGCCGGTTTGACACGCTGACCCGACTCGATGGTTGATCGATTGAGAGTGCTGGGAGCTGCAGGCCGCCCGCTGCTGCAGCCGCCCGTCTCGTGGTTCGTCCTCGGCCTTAAGTGGCCGGCGGGGCGTCTGATCCTGTCTCCCCTGCTGGCGCCGAGTGCCTGGCCGAGGGAGGAGGTTTTCGTCGAACGCTGTGACTTGGACGGTCGCACGCGCGTGGATCGCTGGCTCTTGGCTCTCCCGTTCAGTCCGCACGTTTTCCGCTCCGTCCTGCCACCGG
>NW_027311657.1:17500-20227 GCF_047496795.1 Chiloscyllium punctatum
AGGGGGGAGCGCCCCGCGTGTTCAGGCCGAATTTTGTGCATTTCCATCGGCGGGAAGAGGTCCAAACGGGAATGGGATTGAATGTGACTGCTGAAGCCGACATTGAGACCTCTAACGCGGGTAGCTCGGCAGGATTTGACCCGGCGGTTCTGCCGAAGGTCTCACCTTCGAGGGGGGAGCGTCCCGCGTGTTCAGGCCGAATATCGTGCATTGTTAACGGCGGGAAGTGTTCCAAACGTGAATGGGATTGAATGTGACTGCTGAAGCCGACATTGAGACCTCTAACGCGGGTAGCTCGGCCGGATTTGACCCGGCGGTTCTGGCGACGGTCTCGCCTTCGAGGGGGGAGCGTCCCGCGTGTTCAGGCCGAATTTTGTGCATTTCCATCGGCGGGAAGAGGTCCAAACGGGAATGGGATTGAATGTGACTGCTGAAGCCGACATTGAGACCTCTAACGCGGGTAGCTCGGCAGGATTTGACCCGGCGGTTCTGCCGAAGGTCTCACCTTCGAGGGGGGAGCGTCCCGCGTGTTCAGGCCGAATATCGTGCATTGTTAACGGCGGGAAGTGTTCCAAAAGGGAATGGGATTGAATGTGACTGCTGAAGCCGACATTGAGACCTCTAACGCGGGTAGCTCGGCCGGATTTGACCCGGCGGTTCTGGCGACGGTCTCGCCTTCGAGGGGGGAGCGTCCCGCGTGTTCAGGCCGAATTTTGTGCATTTCCATCGGCGGGAAGAGGTCCAAACGGGAATGGGATTGAATGTGACTGCTGAAGCCGACATTGAGACCTCTAACGCGGGTAGCTCGGCCGGATTTGACCCGGCGGTTCTGCCGAAGGTCTCACCTTCGAGGGGGGAGCGTCCCGCGTGTTCAGGCCGAGTTTTGTGCATTTCCATCGGCGGGAAGAGGTCCAAACGGGAATGGGATTGAATGTGACTGCTGAAGCCGACATTGAGACCTCTAACGCGGGTAGCTCGGCCGGATTTGACCCGGCGGTTCTGCCGAAGGTCTCAGCTTCGAGGGGGGAGCGCCCACCGTGTACAGGCCGATTTTCATGCATTTCCAACCGTGGGAAGGGGTCCGAAAGGGGATGGGGGTGAACGTGACTGCTCAACCCGACTTTGAGACCTCTAACGCGGGTAGCTCAGCCGGATTTGACCCGGCGGTTCTGGCGACGGTCTCGCCTTCGAGGGGGGAGCGTCCCGCGTGTTCAGGCCGAATTTTGTGCATTTCCATCGGCGGGAAGAGGTCCAAACGGGAATGGGATTGAATGTGACTGCTGAAGCCGACATTGAGACCTCTAACGCGGGTAGCTCGGCCGGATTTGACCCGGCGGTTCTGCCGAAGGTCTCACCTTCGAGGGGGGAGCGTCCCGCGTGTTCAGGCCGAATTTTGTGCATTTCCATCGGCGGGAAGAGGTCCAAACGGGAATGGGATTGAATGTGACTGCTGAAGCCGACATTGAGACCTCTAACGCGGGTAGCTCGGCCGGATTTGACCCGGCGGTTCTGCCGAAGGTCTCACCTTCGAGGGGGGAGCGCCCACCGTGTACAGGCCGATTTTCATGCATTTCCAACCGTGGGAAGGGGTCCGAAAGGGGATGGGGGTGAACGTGACTGCTCAACCCGACTTTGAGACCTGTAACGCGGGTAGCTCAGCCGGATTTGACCCGGCGGTTCTGGCGACGGTCTCGCCTTCGAGGGGGGAGCGTCCCGCGTGTTCAGGCCGAATTTTGTGCATTTCCATCGGCGGGAAGAGGTCCAAACGGGAATGGGATTGAATGTGACTGCTGAAGCCGACATTGAGACCTCTAACGCGGGTAGCTCGGCCGGATTTGACCCGGCGGTTCTGCCGAAGGTCTCACCTTCGAGGGGGGAGCGTCCCGCGTGTTCAGGCCGAATTTTGTGCATTTCCATCGGCGGGAAGAGGTCCAAACGGGAATGGGATTGAATGTGACTGCTGAAGCCGACATTGAGACCTCTAACGCGGGTAGCTCGGCCGGATTTGACCCGGCGGTTCTGCCGAAGGTCTCACCTTCGAGGGGGGAGCGCCCACCGTGTACAGGCCGATTTTCATGCATTTCCAACCGTGGGAAGGGGTCCGAAAGGGGATGGGGGTGAACGTGACTGCTCAACCCGACTTTGAGACCTGTAACGCGGGTAGCTCAGCCGGATTTGACCCGGCGGTTCTGGCGACGGTCTCGCCTTCGAGGGGGGAGCGCCCCGCGTGTTCAGGCCGAATTTTGTGCATTTCCATCGGCGGGAAGAGGTCCAAACGGGAATGGGATTGAATGTGACTGCTGAAGCCGACATTGAGACCTCTAACGCGGGTAGCTCGGCAGGATTTGACCCGGCGGTTCTGCCGAAGGTCTCACCTTCGAGGGGGGAGCGCCCACCGTGTACAGGCCGATTTTCATGCATTTCCAACCGTGGGAAGGGGGCCGAAAGGGGATGGGGGTGAATGTGACTGCTCAACCCGACTTTGAGGCATCTAACCCGGGTAGCTCAGCCGGGTTTGACCCGGCGGTTCTGCCGACTGCCTCGCCTTCGAGGGGGGAGCGTCCCCCGTGTACAGGCCGATTTTCATGCATTTCGAACCGTGGGAAGTGGCCCAAAAGGGGATGGGGGTGAATGTGACTGCTCAACCCGACTTTGGCGCTTCCGAGCCGGGTAGCCCGGCCGGGTTTGACCCGGCGGTTCTGCCGTCGGTCTCGCCTTCGAGGGCGG
>NW_027311658.1:0-20188 GCF_047496795.1 Chiloscyllium punctatum
ATCAGCTTTAGAACATAGAACATAGAACAATACAGCACAGAACAGGCCCTTCGGCCCACGATGTTGTGCCGAACTTCTATCCTAGATTAAGCACCCATCCATGTACCTATCCAAATGCCGCTTAAAGGTCGCCAATGATTCTGACTCTACCACTCCCACAGGCAGCGCATTCCATGCCCCCACCACTCTCTGGGTAAAGAACCCACCCCTGACATCTCCCCTATACCTTCCACCCTTCACCTTAAATTTATGCCCCCTTGTAACACTCTGTTGTACCCGGGGAAAAAGTTTCTGACTGTCTACTCTATCTATTCCTCTGATCATCTTATAAACCTCTATCAAGTCACCCCTCATCCTTCGCCGTTCCAACGAGAAAAGGCCGAGAACTCTCAACCTATCCTCGTACGACCTACTCTCGATTCCAGGCAACATCCTGGTAAATCTTCTCTGCACCCTCTCCAAAGCTTCCACATCTTTCCTAAAGTGAGGCAACCAGAACTGCACACAGTACTCCAACTGTGGCCTAACCAAAGTGCTGTACAGCTGCAACATCACTTCACGACTCTTGAATTCAATCCCTCTGCTAATGAACGATAATACTCCATAGGCCTTCTTACAAACTCTATCCACCTGAGTGGCAACCTTCAAAGATCTATGTACATAGACCCCAAGATCCCTCTGTTCCTCCACCTGACCAAGAACCCTACCATTAACCCTGTATTCCGCATTCTTATTTGTTCTTCCAAAATGGACAACCTCACACTTGGCAGGGTTGAACTCCATCTGCCACTCCTCAGCCCAGCTCTGCATCATATCTAAGTCCCTCTGCAGCCGACAACAGCCCTCCTCACTGTCCACAACTCCACCTATCTTTGTATCATCTGCAAATTTACTGACCCACCCTTCGACTCCCTCATCTAAGTCATTAATAAAAATTACAAACAGCAGAGGACCCAGAACTGATCCCTGCGGAACTCCACTTGTAACTGGGCTCCATGCTGAATATTTACCATCAACCACCACTCTCTGACTTCGACCGGTTAGCCAGTTTTCTATCCAATTGGCCAAATTTCCCACTATCCCATGCCTCCTGACTTTCCGCATAAGCCTACCATGGGGAACCTTATCAAATGCCTTACTAAAATCCATGTACACTACATCCACTGCTCTACCCTCATCCACATGCCTGTTATGAATGCTACGAGCATTCAGGTAAAGTGCCTTAATGCTAACTTCCTTATCATTACAGATGCTGGAAATCATATGTCCTAAGTTATCCTTGCTTTTTTCTGCATTCTCAGTCTGCCTCAATTTTAAATCCGCCTGGAAACATGCTATCCTGCTGCTTATCTTTCCATATACCTCCATACTCCCTGTCGCTTTCACTTTCCCTTTCCCCCAACTCAGAAGTTTAAAGTCCTACTGACCACCCTATTTATCCTCTTCGCTAGAACATTGCTACCTGATCGGTTCAGGTGGAGACCGTCCCAACGGTACAGATCCCCCCCTGTTCCAAAACTGATGCCAATGCCCCATGAAGTGGAATCCCTCTTTCCCACACCAATCCCTTAGCCACGTGTTTACTTGCCTAATTTTCTTGTCCCTATGCCAATTGGCATGTGGCTCGGGCAGTAATCCAGAGATTATGACCCTTGAGGACCTGTGCTTCAATTTCCTGCCTAGTGCTTCGTAATGCCCAACAGGTCCTCCACCCTAGTCTTGCCTATGTTGTTGGTACCAATGTGGACCACAATAACTGGATCCTCCCCCTCCCGCTCCAATATCCTTTCAAGCCGGTCAGAGATGTCTCGCACCCTGGCACCGGGCAGGCAACACACCATGCGAGACTCCCGATCCGGCTTGCAAAGGATACTATCTGTCCCCCTAATTATAGAATCCCCTATAACCACTACTTGTCTATTAGCTCCCCCCTCTTGAATGGCCTTCTGCACCATGGTGCCTTGGTCAGTTGGCTCATCCTGTCCAGAGCCCTTTTCCTCATCCGAACAGGGAGCAAGAATCTCGTACCTGTTGGACAAGGTCAAGGGCTGAGGCTCCTCCACTCCTGAACTCTGGTTCCCCCTACCTGCCTCACTTACAGTCACACTCTTTTCTGCCTGATCACTAGCTGAATGTGAATTACTTAATATCCCAGGTGTGACTGCCTCCTGAAACAAAGCATCCAGGTAACTCTCCCCCTCCCGGATGTGCCGCAGCGTTTGAAGCTCAGATTGCAGATCATCAACTCTGATCCGGAGTTCTTCCAGCAACCAACACTTGCTGCAGATGTGGTCACTGCCGTTCACAATGGGATCAGCCAGCTCCCACATCATACAGCAACAGCACATCACCTGCCCAGCCATCTCTGCTTAGTTAGTTAATTACTTACTTTGTACAAGTATGAGTTAGAATACCTTCTGATACCTCTCTGCTATAGTTTTTTTTACCCTAAATAAGGACTTGATGTATACACACACAAAAAAAACGAAGTAAATTTTTAATTAGTCCCTGGTAAAGAAATAAAAATCCTTACCTGAAAAGAAAAAGCAGAGTAGTTAAGAAGGTTAGAGGAGGAGGGTGGGTGGGAGATACTACAGGTGTAGAATCTCAGATTTAGCCGCCTTCCTGACTTATATACTCACTTTTCCTTCCCGGCTGCCCCTCTGCTTGCCGTCACTTCCTCTGCTGCTCCCGCTCTTTCTGTGGAGAGAGAGAGAGAGAAAAAAACACACCGCTGCCTGCTACAGGTAAGCAATTTTAAAACAAACTGTCTTACCTTTGCTGTAGTCTCCCGGGTTCGCTTTTACTTCGACGCTGCTCCCACTCCCTGTTGTACATTGACCATAACTATGTTCTGTACTCCAGCTGTAGCCTAACCTATCAATAAAACCTCCAATGCTTCAGATAATAAGAAAATGTATGATTTTGTGACCACTGTATAATCCTCCCACTCACCTTCAAGGACTTGTGGACATTCACTCCAAGGTCTTGTCTCTCATTATGTCACTCTCTGTTCCCAGTTCAGTGTATTGTCACACTCTCTGTCTCCCTGTGTTCACCGGTCAGTGTGTTAGCTCTCCACCTTTCTTTCTTCCCAATTGTGTGTTCTCCGCTTGTCTCTCACTTTTTCCAGTTGTGTGGTCTCTGTTTTTCTCTCTCTCTGTTCCCAATTCAGTGTGTTGTCTCTCTGTCTTTCTCTATTGCCAGTTCAGTGTATTATCACATTTTTTGTCCTCTCTATTCTCAGTTCAGTGTTTTATCTTTCTGTTTCTCTCTATTTTTAGTTGTATACTCTCTGTTTCTCTCTTTCTCCATTTCCAGTTCAGTGTTTTGTCAGTTTATCTTACTCTATTCTCAGTTCAATGTGTTGTCTCTTTGTCTCTCTCCATTTCCAGTTCACTGTGGGTGTCTCTCAATCTCTATTCCCAGTTCAGGGTGTTCTCTATCTCTCTCTATTGCCAGTTCTGTCACTCCCTGTTCCAGTTCAGTGTGTTGTCTCTCTCGATTCCAAGTTGTGTGTTCTCAGTTTGTCTCTCACCTCTCCCAGTTCAATGCATTCTCTGTTTCTCTCTCTCCGTTCCCAGTTCATTGTGATGTTAGTTTATCTCCTTCTATTCCCAGTTCAGTGTGTTATCATCTTTTGTCTATGTTGTCTGTCTATCTCTCACTATTCCCACTTCAGTGTCTTGTACCCTGTTTCCCTCTTTTTCCAGTTCAGAGTGTTGTCTCTCTGTTGCTATTGCCAGTTCTGTGTTGTTCCTCCATCTCTCTCTGCATTCCCAACTCAGTGAGTTGTCTCTCTGTCTCTCATTTTCAAATTCATTGTGCTGCCACTCTGTCTCTCTCTAATCGCAAATCACTGTCTCTCATTACCTGGTGGTCTAGTGCTTAGGATTCGGTGCTTTCACCGTCTTGTCCTGGGTTCGATTCCCAGCCAGGGAATGGGTGCGTTTAATTTTTTTTTGGGTGGCACGGTAGCTCAGTGGTTAGCACTGCTGCCTCACAGTGCCAGAGACCTGGGTTCAATTCCCGCCTCAGGCAACTGTCCCCGTGTCTACGTGGGTTTCCTCTGGGTGCTCCGTGCTCCGGTTTCCTCCCACAATAGGTGAACTGGCCATGCTAAATTGCCCGTAGTGTTACGTGAAGGGGTAAATTTAGGGGAATGGGTTTGGGTGGGTTGCTCTTCAGAGGGTCGGTGTGGACTTGTTATACTGAAGGGCCTGTTTTCACACTGTTAGTACTGTAATCTAATCATTAAGTCTCTATATTACCAATTCAGTGTGATGTCTCTCTCTGTCTCTAATCCAAGTTCATTGCCTTGTCACTGTCTCTCCCCATTCCCAGGTCAGTGTCTTGTCACTGTCTCTCCCCATTCCCAGGTCAATGTCTTGTCACTGTCTCTCCCCATTCCCGGGGCAATGTCTTGTCACTGTCTCTCCCCATTCCCAGGTCAATGTCTTGTCACTGTCTCTCCCCATTCCCAGGGCAATGTCTTGTCACTGTCTCTCCCCATTCCCAGGTCACTGTCTTGTCACTGTCTCTCCCCATTCCCAGGTCAATGTCTTGATGCTGTCTCTCCCCATTCCCAGTTTAGTATGCTCCCTCACGATCTATCTCTATTGCCAGTTCATTCTGATGTCCATCATTGTCCATCCTTAATTGTGCAAAGGGCAGTTAAGAGTCAATTTGCTGATGACATAAAGGTGGGTAGGAAAATGAGTTGTAAAGACAAACCATCTGGCAAATGGAGTACAATGTGGCAAAGTGTGAAATGGTGCATTTTGGAAGAAAGAATAATAAGGCAACATATTACTGCAATACTATGGCTGAAGAGCTCAGGGATGGAGAGGAATCTGGGTGCCTTCGGACACAAATCACAGAAAGGTAATCTATAGGTATTGCAAGTAATCAGGAAGGCTAATTGTGTCATATTTTATTGTGAGAGGAATTGAAAGCAAGAGTGTGAAGGCTCTGCTTCACTTACCCAGGATGTGGGTCAGGCCTCATGTGGAGTGCTGTGTACAGTACCGGTCACCGTACTTACGTTAATGTGTTGGAAGAACAGGTTTACTAGGCTAATACTCGGAAGGAGCGGATTGTTCCTGGTATTTTTCTTGGGATTTACTCAATCCCTGCTGTTAATACCTGACATCTGCTTCCTTCTTTTTCTTGACCAGAAACATAATTACTCTAGTTATCAGCATTCCCTACCCTTCCCAACCTTGCCCTTCAACCGAGTAGGAACATACAGTATATTAGACCCCATTATCTCATTTTGAAAGTTTGACATTGCCCAGCCTTGCCTTTACCTGTGAGTATCCACCCACAATCAACTTTCGAAAGTTCTTGACTAAAACCATCAAAATATGCTTTCCTTCAATTTTGAATGTTAACTTTTAGATCTGGTCTATCCTTTTACATCAGTATTTTACAACTAACAGAATGATGTTCGCTCCCCCATTGATACCTAGTTCACTTGCCCTGCCTTATCCCGAAAAGGTCAAGTTTTGCACCTTCTCTAGTCGGTATATCTACATACTGAATCAGAAAAATTTCTCGCACACACTTAACAAATTCCTCACCATCCAAGCCCTTAGCAGTATGGTCGTCCCAGTCAATGCTTGGAAAGTTAAAATCCCCTACCATAACCACCCTATTATTCTTACAGATAACAGATATCTCCTTACAAATTTGTTTCTCAATTTCCTGCTGACTATTGGGGGTTTAAGGTCTCTATTGTACATTTCCCAATAAGGTGATCATCCTTTTCTTATTTCTCAGTTCTGCCTAAATAACTTTCCTGTGTGCATTCCTAGGAATATCCTCCTGAAGTACAGCAGTAATGTTATTCCTAATCAAAAACGCCACTCCCCCACTTCTCTTGCCCCTTTCTATCCTTCCTATAGCATCTATAAACTGGAATACGAAGCTGCCAGTCGTGTCCATCCCTGAGCCCCATCTCTATAATTGCTGTGATATCCCAATCCCTTTTTCCCAACCATGCCGAATTTATCCGCCTTCCCTGTTATGCCTCTTGCATTGAAACAAATGCAGCTTAATTTATTAGTCCTACCTCATTCTCTGCTTTGTTCCTGCCTACCCTATTTGACTTGCTCCTTTCCCCAACTGTACCAGTCTCAGACTGATCTCTTTTCTCACTATCTCCCGAGGTCTTCCCCCTACACCCCCCTCACAGCCCACCTCTGCACCCTTTCCCACCCTGCACTAGTTTAAATCCTCCTGAGCAGCTCGAAGAAATCTCCCTGCCAGTATATTAGGAGAGGTTGGAAATCTTACAACCTTTAAAAATATTTGAATGAGCACATGAAATAACATAACATTCAAGACTATGTGACGAGTACAGGGATTTGGGATGACCATGCCTTTGGTGATAGTTAATGTCAGTGAGGACTCAATAGGACAAAGGGCCTTTTCTGAACTGTCTAACTATGACTTTATTAAAGGGCCTACATAACTTTTAAAGCAAAGCATTCCAAATTTGCCAGAACATTTTTGAATTCAATAATGTATTGGTGGTAGAAACTTCAAATCGTTAAAGAATCTTTCGAAAATCAAATCTATAAAGCCCCCCAAAACATGATATTTATCTAAAATATGCCACGAATTTCAGATATCTGATGGAGTACTTGGGTCATTTGGGCTCAGCGCTAACCTGGAGCATAACAGCCTTTACAAAAGAACACACAAACTTTGATCTGAGGAGTAAAAGTAAATAGGAACACAAAAGGATATGATGTCATTTCATGTGGCACCATCCCATTACTTCAGGTTATCCCCAAGAGGCTTCACCATGAACTCATTCCTTTTGAACTGCAGTCATTACTATTATCTTTGCAAAACATACCCATCAATTTGCACATCGCAAATCCCATAAAATGTAAGAGGGAATCGGTTTTGATGATATTGATTAAAGGATGAATGCAACCTTGGTCCCTCAGGACTCCCAGCTCCTGTTTAATGAATGACTGAAGTCTCTGTTGTGCTCTCATTTGATTGTTCTTTGATCACAGGTTAAATTACAGCCTCAACTTCATCTTAGGACTTAACACACAAACTTTCCTTTAGAGGAAATATGATGATGAAGAATGTCGTTTAATTCACTGTTTCCTTTTATTTTGTTCAGAAGCTGAAGTTCCTGACTCATGGTCCACGGACCACAGTTGCCTTCCGGTACCTCACTGTTATTGAGCAGTATTCAATAATGGAAGGAAATAAAGCAAAATCCTTTCTTCACTGAAATTCATAAACCCCAAGGCCACAGGGAGGTCATTGCCTTGTGATTGGAAGAGGGAAGCCCAACGGATTTCCAATAGTCACTCATTAAACATCACTGAAGTTGATCATTGTCGATAATCAGATTTCTCAGCATCAATCAAGGATGAAACCATCGATCTTCCTGCTCTGTAAGACTGAAAGAATGGACTGAAAGAAGTGAGCATGAATGTTATTAATAACTCCAGTGATATTAGGTAGATGAGTACACTCACAGATGATCCAATAGAAACTAGGAACAAATACCCTGGGATGTCACTTCATCCTCTGTACTGACTTCACAGGGAAATATCTTCAATGGTAGAAGTGTGGACCTCTCCCAAAGCCATGCCATAATAGATGGTGTCACCAATCACTGTAACCCATGGCATTGTATTAGTGGTGAACCTGGCTGCCCACTTCCCTGTGTTGTTGGTGACTATGACTCCATCATTACTCCATCGTCCGGTCCTCAGGTACTGAAGCCCAGCATCAGCTGTCTCTTCTGTAGACATGCCTAATGTTCGGGGTCGGGTGGGGTTGAAACAGATAATAATACAAATTACACAAACTTTCTTTTTTTTTATTGAAAAGAATATATGAATGATTGACTTTGAAGTTTATTAGGCTCAGCTGCTCTGTTTAGTCTTCAAGCTTCAGAAGGGGCTCATTCACTCCGGTCCATCTCACCCTCTGTACATCCTTCAGGTTTTCATTTTCTTCTCGTGGACTTGATGAACACCACCTTAAACGGCACTTACAATATTCCTCTCAACTACATGTGGCATTGAACACCACATTCTGAAAGCTCTTTGGAGAAGACATTTCTCCCAAATTCTTTATTGGCCTTAATTGTGACCATCTTATATTGATGTCATCTGATTTTTATTCCTCATGTCAGACACCATGTTTTTACACCCACATCATCAAATCCCCTCAATTTTAAACATACATCGAAGTAGCTTCCTCCTTCTCCTTCCTATGTGAATACACCACCTCTTAAAATTATTTTCCATTGTCTTGCCCATTCTGCTCACCTTTCTGGACTCTGCTATTTTACCACAACCTTCCTCAGTATTAGCCATAATCACCAATTTCCTGTCATCCACATAATTGTTATACCCCTGATCTCCAGGCACAATTACTTTCAGGACTAGTACCCTGTGGAACAACACATTCTGTCAGTCTGAACAACTAACTTTTAGCTTTAATTTCTGTTTCTAACCCTATTGTTATCCATTCTGCTACTTCTTCCCTGCATCCATGTTGTAACTCTCGTTTACTATTAACATATCTTATAAAAATACAGACATAAACACACCCTCCCCAATACCTTTACATATACTGTTTTGTCATCAAACAATTCAATAAGGTTAGACACCAATGCTGACTGTTCTTTATTGAATTCTCAGTTCTGGATATTTTACCATTATGGCTTTGAGTAAAAATTGCAATATTTTTCCTACAACCAACTTTAAACTAGCTGGTCTGCAGACCCATGTTGCATTATTACTATGATTGTGATCCGGTAGCTGAAGATGAAGCAATAAAGCCAAATACTTTCATCAATTAATTAATTATCAAATTTATACAAAATCAGTTAGCTCAATGAGCTCCCCTTGAACTTAAGGTGTCCAAAAGTTTAAAAAAAAATTTAAATATCTGCCAAAATACTCACTGTTTTGATATGAATGCATTATCTTTCATTTAGGGGGAGGCAATGGCCTAGCGGTATTATCACCAGACCATTTACCCAGAGACTTTAATAAGCACACAACTCTAATTTCACAAAGCAATATATCCTTTTTAACAAGGCATTTTTCAATGATCTTTGTCTTCTCAATGTTGTCATTCCTACCCGAATGACTGTTTTTATGGGGTCGAGGTATAGAAATATATATATTTTAATATATATATACAAAACGTGATCTGGGACACTACCCAATTCGGCACTGCAGCATGGGGGAGGTGCAATACAGAATCAGCAGAATGATTCTGAGATTTTAAAAAGTTTCAACGAGGCCAGATTATACAATATACATTTGTATCAGCTTGATCAATATTTAAGGTAAAGATAGTTAAAGAGAGATTATTTCCATGGGAAAAAGTCAGGGGAGAACAGCCCAGAAATAAGAGAAAAGCGTGAAAATTCAAGGAATACCTTTCAGGGTGATCAACGGATGTGCTTTCTATACAACACCACAGAGGGCTTTAAGAAAATTTAATGCCGAGACAGATCGACTTTAATCAATAAGGGAATCAGGCATTATGGGAAAAGGCAGGCAAGTAGAGTTGAGGGTTATCAGATCAGCCATGATTTCATTAACTGGCAGCTTTTATCAGAATCAATGCAAGGTTACAATCTGAAATGTGAACTCTGTTTCTCTGTCCACTGATGCCTTCTGATGTGCTCAATGTTTCCAGAATTTTCTGTTTTGATCCCTGGCATCCTAAGGCCATGTTAAACAATCCATTGGTTTGTTTTGTTCGGTTCCTTTGACACTATACTTGACTCAATAGTCTTGGTGTTGAGAACAATTATTCTCGCATTTCCTCTCAATTTTCCCTCAGCCCATTGAGGCTATGATGAAACTGGGAGTTCAATAATTCCAACAGAAGGTAAACAAAGATTTACTGACCTGGTCATTGGAGAGTAGAAGCTGCCAGATGGTACTCGAGACAGAGACATAGAACATACAGCATGACAACAAACTCTTCAGTCCAACCTGTCCATGCCAACCAAATATCCGAAATTCATCGAGTCCCACTTGCCAGCACTTGGACCATATCCCTCTAAACCCTTCTTATTCATATACTCATCCAGATGCCTTTTAAATATTGTAATTGTACCAACCTCCACCACTTCTTCTGGCAACTCATTCCATTCACACACCACCCTCAGCATGAAAAGCTTGCCCCTTAGGTCCCTTTTAATATCCAATAAACCTCCAATAAACCACCTCATCTATAAACCACAATCACTGTTTGGTCAGACATCCCATGGGATAATCAGTGCAATTATGTCCAATGCTAAGGGGCAAAGAACTGAAAATGTGTTGCTGGAAAAGCGCAGCAGGTCAGGCAGCATCCAAGGAGCAGGAGAATCGACGTTTCGGGCATAAGCCTGAAGAAGGGCTTATGCCTGAAACGTCGATTCTCAATTTTGTAGATGACGTTTTTTTTTGCATGCTGTCTGGTTCATTAGCTACTGTTTAAGTGTGTTGTTGGGTTTGTGGGCTATCATGCTGCCAACAGGTCTGAGTAGGCTGGCAGTCATTTCAGAGATGTCTTTGATGCAGCGTAAAGTGCCGAAGGCTTCTGGGCCTGTTTTGTCTGTTTGTTTGGGTTTGTTGCTGAGAAATCGGCAGAATGTGTTTATTGGGTTCCTGTTCTTCTTGAATACACTGTATGGGTGGTTTTCTTCTGCTCTTTGAAGTTCTACAATGCTGCAGCGTGTGGTGGCTCATTGAAATACTGTCCTAATGCAGCTTTGTTTGTGGGTTCAAGGTTTGGGAGAAGATTTGTAGCTCGGGTGCTCGTTGTTGTGGTTCTGTTCGCCGAGCTGGGAATTTGTCTTGCAAACATTTCGTCCCCTGTCTAGGTGACATCTTCAGTGCTTGGGAGCCTCCTGTGAAGGGCTTCTGTACTGTTTCCTCTGGCATTTATCGTGGCCTGTCTCTGCCACTTCCGGTTGTCAGTTCCTCTGTCCGCTGTAGTGGCCGGTATATTGGGTCCAGGTCGATGAGCTTGTTGGTAGAGTCTGTCGATGAGTGCCATGCCTCTAGGAATGCCCTGGGTGATCTCTGTTTGGCTTGCCCTATAATGCCCTACCATTATAGGGCAAGCCAAACAGAGAACAGCCAGGGCATTCCTACAGGCATGGCACTCATCCACAGACTCTACCAACAAGCACATCGATCTGGACCCAATATACCGGCCACTACAGTGGACAGCTGGAACTGACAACTGGAAATGCCAGAGGAGACAGCACTGAAGCGCTTCACAGGAGGCTCCCAAGCACTGAGGATGTCACCTAGACAGAGGACGAAACGTTTGCAAGACAAATGTGTTTGTGGGTCTTGGGATGATTGTTTCTGTAGTTCAGTATTTGGTCCGGATGTGTTGTTTTCCTGTGGATGCTCATTTGAAGGTCTCCATTGGCTGTCTGCTCCACTGTGACATCGAGAAATGGCAGGTTATTGTTGTTTTCCTCATCCTTTGTGAATTTTATGCCAGTAAGGATACTATTGATGATCTTGAAGGTTTCCTCTAAATTGTTTTGTTCAGTGATCACAAAGGTGCCATCCACGCAGCGGACTCAAAGTGTGGCTTGGATGGTTGGGAGAGTTGTTTCTTTGAGTCTCTGCATTACTGTTTCTGCGATGAATTCTGATATCGGTGATCCCGTTGATTTGCTTAAGGGTCCTGCTATTGAAAGTGAAGTGGGTGGTGAGGCATAGTTCCACCAGCTTGATGATGTTGTCCTTGTTGATGAAGTTGGTGGTGTTTGGTGTATGTGTCTTTGGTTTTTCTAATAGCGTAGTCAGTGTTTCTTTGGCCAGGTTGATGTTGATGGATGGGAACAGGGCTGTTACGTCAAAGGAGACCATTATTTCATCCACTTCTTTCTTGGTGTCTTTCATGAGGTTCAGGAGTTCTTAGGTGCAGTGGTAGGAGTACTCTACAAAGTGCTTTAGACTCTTGTGGAGTTCCTTGGCTAGTCTGTATATTGGTGTTCCTGGTAGTGAGACTGTGGGTCTGAGGGGGACTCCTAGTTTGTGAACTTTGGGTAGTCCATAGAAGCATGCTGTGTTGGATCTGTCTAGTTTCATTTTTTGGAAGTCTGTCTTGTTTAATTCTCCTGATTTCTTAAGTTTTCTGAGTAAGGCTATGATTCAGTTCTCCAGCTGAAACCCTCCAACCCTGGCAAACATCCTTGTAAATCTTTTCTGAACCCTTTCTGCACTCCAAGCAACACTCATCAGGACCTTACCATTAAGTGTATAAGTCCTGCCCAGATTTACTTTTCCAAAATGCAGCACCTCACATTTATCTAAATTACATTCCATCTGCCACTCCTTGGCCTATTGGTCTGTCTGATCAGGATCCCATTGTACTCTGAAGGTGCAGTGTATAGTAAAGAAATTTACCTCAAATTTTGGTATAATCTGAAAACGTGCTAATTATACCTACTGAGTTCACATCCAAATCAATTATATAAATGATGAAAAGCAGTGGACTCAGCTCCGATATTTGTGGCACACCACTGGTCCAGGCCTCCAGTCTGCAAAAGCAACCCTCCATCACTACCCTGTGTGTTCTGCCTTCGAGCCAGTTCTGTATCCAAATGGCTGGTTGATATGTACTACTTGACGACTACTGCCGTGTTATGGTATTTTGCAGGAGAATAAAAGGATTAGGTTAAAGATAATCTTTTTTATCTGAGTAGAACTTAACTTGCTTAGTCTCTACATTGCTGGGTGGATGCCAGGGGTATAAAAACAGTAGAATACATTGAATAAGAAGGAGGCAATGCAATGGATCGGTCTTGAACATTGCAGCCAAGATATTATCAGAACCTGTAGTCTTCAATTTATCAATGTTCCCAGCCACAACTTGCTATCAGTTGGCGTGAACTGAATTGATTATTACAGCAGGTTCATGTTTTGTATCTCTGTATCTCCTTGAACATGAACTGTTCACTCAGAATCTTAGAATCCCTACAGTGTGGGAAAACGCCCTTCGGCCCAACAAGTCTACACTGATCCTCCAAACCCATATCCCATGACTCTACATTTACCATTGACTAATACACTTAAGCTACACATCCCTGAACACAATGAGCAATTTAACATGGCCAATTCACCTAACCTGCACATCTTTGGATTGGGGACAAAACCAGAGCACCCAGAGGGAACCCACGCAGACACAGGGAAGATGTGCAAACTCCACACAGACAGTCACCCGAGGCTGGAAGCAAACCCAGGTCCCTGGCAATGTGAGGCTGCAGCGCTAACCAGTTGTTGCTTTGGACTATGTTAACATCTTTAAAGGT
Organism: Chiloscyllium punctatum; assembly: GCF_047496795.1. Taxonomy (NCBI): domain Eukaryota; kingdom Metazoa; phylum Chordata; class Chondrichthyes; order Orectolobiformes; family Hemiscylliidae; genus Chiloscyllium; species Chiloscyllium punctatum. Next base: position 13,328 of record NW_027311658.1, read on the forward strand.
GCAGCACCATACAGTTAAAACTGGCAGAGAATCATGTGAAAGCAATGTGCTATCCAACTCTAATCCATGCTGTACCTGATGGTTCACATTCTAATTCACCACATTTAATATCTTTGGCCCAAAAGCACACTCTTCTCTGCTGCAGCTTCTTGCTGAGTTTCTCCACTGACTGTAACCCTGTTACCATTTGACTGACAGTTCCACAAACTTTCATATTATCTGGCCACACTTCTTAAAGTCTTCATTCTTGCAGCAGTGCATGGACTGATCCCCTAAATTTCACTGAACCCATGCTTTTCTTTGACAACCATATTCTGCTTCTTGAATTCTTCCAGGAGAATTTCTTAGCATCCTGTTCAAGTCTAATTAGCTTTTTATCCTTGGTTCCTTTCTTGTTCCTAAACAGGTTGTTTCTCAAATTAATTGGTTTTGTACATGTTGATACTAATTGGCTTAGACTATTAGGGTCTTTTATTCATTTAATCCTTGGTCAGTTTCCATTCACAGATGAGACACCCTTGTCTCTGATCCCTGCCTTTTTGAAATTAGTATAGTTTTAGCAGTGAACCCTGATTAATATCAATTAGTTTTACAGTTTGACCATTACATCTGTTAATCCTTGCAGTAAGACACAGCAGAAGGTGGTCATGCCGTCCCTTAAGTCCATTTTGCCATTCAATGAAATCATGACCGTTTTGATATAATGCTTCCCTTAAAAATCGCTCAGTATTGAATGTCCTTATACAGCCAATACAGTCCTCTGTGATAAATAATTCCAGATTCATTACGGTCAGAGGAGAAATTCTACCTCATCTGTCTTAGATAGCTGAGAGATTATTCAGAGATTATGCCGTCTGCTCCTGCAAGAGGAACCAATCTTTCTGCATCGACCCTGACAAGTCCTCTGGGAATCTCGGATGTCTCAAGAAGGTTGTATCTCATGTGGAAATGCCCTGACCTGTACCAAACTGTTTCTCTCCACAGATACTGTCTGATCACATGTGCTTTCCTGGCATTTTGTGTTTTTAATTTCAGATTTCCAGCATTGCCAACATTTTGCCTTTCTCTCGGGACATCAGGCTCAGCGGTTTGCACTGCTGCCTCACAGTGCCAGGGATCCCGGTTCAATTCCAGCCTTGGGTGACAGTCTGTGTGGAGTTTGTACTGTCTCCCAATGTTCTGCATGGGTTTCCGTCATGTGTTCCAGTGTCCTCCCACAGTCCAAAAATGTCCCATTAGGTGGATTAAACATAGCAAATGTGTGATTACAGTGTAGGGTAGGGAGCGGGGTCTGAGGAGAAAGCTCTTGGGAGGGTCAGCACATACTCAATGGGCCAAATGGTCTTTCTCCACATTGTAGGGATTCTATGATCAGGAGTTTTTCCAGGTGGCATCCCCATCTTGCCCATTTTCAGCTGTTCCTTCAACAATCTTCCATTTATCATATAAAGTCACAGCGATGTTCATGAGCAATTTTACATCATTCAGCTCCATTCCCAATTCCTTCCAGAATAAGGCAGCTCACAAGGCTCCTACAGCACGACCTGTACAACATCGTGTGGCAGGTAGTACTTACTAATGAAGAAATCACCATTTCCAGCAAGAAAATATTCAACCGCCTGATTATTACAAATGTGGATTTGAGAATGTGGCAGAGACTAGATACTGAGTGACTGTCAAATTCTATTCACCATTTATAAATTAGAAGGTAGATGCAAGTGATGGAAGTTTCCTTCCACAAACAGACATCGATATCTGATCAATTGTTTACTCTTAAGCAAAAACTAAGATTTCTGTTAAGCAGAAGTACTGGGAGTTAGAGTACTTCTGTCTCTCAGTACTCCAGACACAGGAAGATCCGAAGACAAGAATCTACAGCTGCCTGGTTCTGAGATAAGAAGTGTTGTTTGGTAAATCTTAACTGGGAGTTTTATTGGAGTAGTATTATAGAAGGGAAGGTAGAATGTAGGTTAGAGAAAGAAATTGTAAATAGTAGTTAATTATTCTCTGTTATACTTTAAGTAATAAAGCCATTAATTTTATTTTAAATATTCCTTGGCCATTCGAATTTTTACAGATTACTGCACAGGATCAATCTTTTCTGTGTTGCTGGTTTTAAATTAAGCAGGAGGGTTTACCTCGTGTCGTAACAAGGGTTACCATAGAAATCGCCCTAGTTCTAGTTCCATATGGCTGCTCTCTCATAGAGATAGAGAGAGAGAGAGAAAGAGAGAATCAACTGGTGGTGAGCTTAACCTAAGGATCACTTCTCCTCTTTACATCTCACACCAGCCGTCCAGCCAACTGTGCTAACTGACTCCCTGTGGCAATGGTGGCTGGACAACTGGTTCATGATGTAGAGTGACACCGACAGCACAGGTTCAATCCCCATACACCAGCTGAGATCATCATGAAGGTCCCATCTTCTCAACCTCACCCCTCCCCTGGGACATGGTGACACTCAGGTTAAGCTCACAATCAGTCATGTCTCGCTAATGGGAGAACAGCCTGTGGTTCACTATGACTATGGGGACATGGAAGGAATATATATCCAAGACACGATACTAAGTGGCTTGGAAGGGAACATGTAGGTAGTGGTGTTCTCATGCATCTACTGCCTTTGTCTTTAGGAAGATATGGTCGTACATTTGGAAGATGCTGTCTAAGGAGCATTGGTGAATTTCTGGAGCATATCTAGTTGATGATACATAAGGCTGCTACAGAAGATTGGTGTTGGATTCACTGCATGTTTGTAGATATGGTGCCAATCAAACTGGCTACTTTTTCCTAAAAAAGCAAGAGCTGGAGAAATTCAGCAGGTCCGGTAGTATATGTTAAGAGAGAAAGAGAATTAATGTTTCTAGTCCTACATGACTCCTCCTCAGTCCTGTTCTGAAGAGGAGTTATATTGGAATCAAAAGGTTAATTCTGTATTTCTCTCCACCAATGCTGCCAGGCTTGTTGACTTTCTCCAGCACTTTCCGGTTTCATTTCAGGCTTCAAGTGTCTACAGCATTTTGTGTTTATCATGGTGGTGTCCAATTTCTTGACTGTTGTTGGAGATACATTTCATCCAGTCAAATGGGCTGTATTCCATCATATCCCTGATGTGTGCCTTGTCGATAGCAGAGAGGCGTTTGGTGTCATGAACTGCATCACTCACAGCAGTATTTTTGATCTCTGACCTGCCCTTCTATCCACAGTGAGCAGGACTTATCTCATGAGTCCAGTTCATTTTCAGCTCAATGGTAACTCCGATACTGTTGATTGTAGGGGATTCAGCAACAGCAAAGACTTAAGTGTCCAGAAGCATTATTTAGGTGATCTCTTATTGAAGGTGGTAATTGCTTCCCATTTGTACAGCGTGAATGTTAATTGCCAATTGTCAGCCCAGGCTGGAATTTTCAGGGGTCTTGTGACAGAGTGACATGGAGTGCTTCAGTATATGAGGATGTATGAATGATTTGAACATTGTGCAAGTATTAGCGAACCCTCTGATTTCTGGCATTCTGATTGAGAGAAGGTCAGTTATACAGTCACTAAAGATAGTTAGGGCTAGGACACAATCTTGAGGACCTCCTGCTGTGAGGTCTTGGAGCTAAGATGGCTGACCTCCATAAACCACACCAATTTCTGTGGGTCTGGAGTCACATGTAGTCCAGACCAGGTAAAGACAGTAGTTATCTTTCCTTAAAGGATATTAATGAACCAGGTGCATTTTCTTTGACAACTGACATTAGTTTCATGGTTGACATTAGAGTTATAATCCACATACTTATGAAATTGAAGTTTTGTCATGCTGGGATTTGACCCAATTCCATGATCGTAGCTCTGAAGTATCTGAATATGAGCTAATTCAATGGCTGGCTTCCTGGCTGAGTTGGAACCCAACTTGATTTTTTTTAGATTGGATTACTTACAGTGTGGAAACAGGCCCTTCGGCCCAACAAGTCCACACCGACCAGCTGAAACGCAACCCACCCAGACCCATTCCCCTACACTTACCCCTTGACCTAACGCTATGGGCAATTTAGCATGGCCAATTCACCTAACCTGCACATTTTTGGACTGTGGGAGGAAACCGGAGCACCCAGAGGAAACCCACGCAGACACAGGGAGAATGTGCAAACTCCACACAGACAGTCGCCTGAGGCGGGAATTGAACCCGAGTCTCTGGCGCTGTGAGGCAGCAGTGCTAACCACTGTTCCAATTACCCAATAAAGTTTTAAGACTTTTTTTACCATTTAGTGATAAGTTAATTTGTTTCTATTTGATCCCAAAAAATGGAAATACAACAGACTAAGTGATAGTGGTCAACTCCATGAATTTGTCTTGACTATGACCAATTGTGAGAACATCCAGTTTGTATCAGGGCAAGATAGGTTTGTGTATTTGCTCAGTGGGAGTTATAATGGAACAATGGATGATTAGAGTGAATTATTTTACCATACAGAGGGAGGTATTGAGTAGAAAGGTAAAAGAATAATTTATATATGTGTGAGGTAAATGTGGTGTGTGTGTATATGTGCACACATGTGTACATGTCTTTCTGTGTCTCTGTGTGTAAAATACCTAAGAAATTCTTCTGCATGAATAAGAACTCTTTCTTCCCCTTAGTCTTAAAGTACTTTGGAATGTGCTTATCTGAAAAATTGGAATTTGAAACCCAGGGTCCTAAGAACACATGTTGCCCCCACCTCAGTAAGGATGGGAACAGCATTGGGAAGGAAACATGCAAAATGCAAAACAACAATCTCACTCTCAGTCTCTCTTCAGCAGATTTATATCTGATGAGAACAGTTATTGAAGACTGGGGAGCTTCAAAGTATACAAATCCTGAGGTCTGGAGGAGTTGTAACCAAGGAGACAAGGGAAGAAATTACAGGGACTCTGACTCAAATGTTTAATTCCTCTCCGGCCACAGGGGAAGTCTCATAGAACTGGAGGACAGCTGATGTGTTTTCACTTTTTGAGAAATGTGGTAGAGGTAGACCAGAAATAACAGAGCAGTGAGTGTCTATCAATGTTAGAGAAATTATTGGAGAAAATTCCAAAAGAAAGGATTAATCTCCAATTAAAGAAACAAGGTTTGATCATGGACAGTCAGCACGGCTTTGTCAGATGGAGGTCTGACAATCTGGTGGAGTTTTGGAGGAGGTGACCATGTCTGTGGATGTGGCTAGGACAATTGAGGTAGTTTACATGGGTTTTAGCAAAGTCTTTGACAAGGTCCCACATGGGAGATTGAGAATGAAGGTAAAAGCATATGGCAGCTGGAGTAACTTGGCAAGTTGGCTGGGAAATTGGCTCAGTCAGAGGAGGCAGCGAATATTGACAGAAGGCTGTTTGTGTAATTAGAGGTTCATGTACAGTATGTATCACAGAGATCAGTGCTGAATCCCTTATTGTTTGTCATATTCATAAATAATATAGACCGGTCAGATGGGCAGATCAGTGGCAGATGCAATTTAACTCTGACAAATGTGAGATGATGCACTTTAGTAGAAGTCACAACATAAGACAATGAGTGGTGGGACACCAGGAAGCTCAGAGAAACAGAAGGACCTTGAGGTGCTTGTTAACAGATCCCCAAAGGCAGCAAGACAGGGTAATAGGATAGTTAAGGCATACAAGATACGTGTCTTTACGAGTCCAGGAATAGATAAAGTCACAGAGATTCTCAGCATGGCCCAAATTGCTTATGCCACCCAGTTTTCACAATTAAACTGGACCCATTTGCCTGGGTTTGGTCCATATCCCTCCATATCTACCCCATCCATGTACTTTTTAAAATGTTTCTTAGGGTGGCACAGTGGCTCGGTAGTTAGCACTGCTGCTGCCTCAGAGCGCCAGGGACCTGGTTTCAATTCCCGTCTCGGCCAACTGTCTGTGTGGAGTTTGCACATTCTCCCTGTGTCTGTGTGGGTTTCCTCCGGGTGCTCCGGTTTCCTCCCACAGTCTAAAGATGCGCAGGTTAGGTGAATTGGCCATGCTAAATTGTCCATAGTGTTAGGTGTAGGGGAATGGGTCTTGGTGGGCAACAAGTGTGGACTTTTTGGGCTGAAGGGCCTGTTTCCCCACTGTAGGAAACCGAATCTAATCAAATCACAAAATTGTACTTGCTTCTGCCAATACCTCTGGCAGCCTGTTACAAGCACTCACCACCCTCTGTTTGAACAAAGGGTCCCTCTGAATCCTTTTGTATCTCTCCACTCTCACCTTAACTTATGCCCTCTAATATTTGACTCTCCTATACTGGTGAAAATCTGTTGCCTATCTATCTTATATGTATCTCACAAGATTTAATAGACCTCAATAAGGTTGCCTCTCTGTCTCGTACGTTGCCGGTAAAAAAAAAGTCCCAATCTATTTAACCCCGTCTTATAGCTCAAAATTTCCAGTCCAGTTAGCATCCTAGTAAGTGAAGGGCCAGTACTGAGGTGTAGCTGAAAGGCAGGAGGTTTAGAGGGAACATGACATTCGGAGTATGGCAGAGGCCTACAGTGCATTGCCCAGGAGGGTAACTGAGGAGGAAATCCTCAAAACCTTTAAAAAGTACTTGAATGAGCACTTGAAATGTCATAACATTCAAGACTGTGGACTAAGTGCTGGGGAGTGGGACTTGTGCAGCTTTTCATGTAAGTTTTGGAGGAACAACCTTTGTGGATCGATGGGTCACTTCTGTCCTGTATGGTGCTATCATTCTATCATTTTGAAGTTAAGGTTCTGATTTCTTTTTGACTTTGTTTTGAGAAATTATTACCAAGTGTAAGTTTCAGTTATTGTTGTGGTCAGTATTAGTTTCAGCTTCGGTATTCAAGTGCTGAATCAGACAGACTTTCCCAAATGAGTCATGGAAC
>NW_027311659.1:0-20144 GCF_047496795.1 Chiloscyllium punctatum
TGGGTCACCGGGAACGGGGGACACCGGGAACGGGGGACACTGTGGGTCACCGGGAACGGGGGCTCTGTGGGTCATCGGGAACGGGGGACACTGTGGGTCACCGGGAACGGGGGGCTCTGTGGGTCACCGGGAACGGGGGGACACTGTGGGTCATCGGGAACGGGGGACACTGTGGGTCACCGGGAACGGGGGACACTGTGGGTCACTGGAAACGGGGGTCACTGTGGGTCACCGGGAACGGGGGGCTCTGTGGGTCACCGGGAACGGGGGACACTGTGGGTCACCGGGAACGGGGGTCACTGTGGGTCACCGGGAACGGGGGTCACTGTGGGTCACCGGGAACGGGGGACACTGTGGGTCACCGGGAACGGGGGACACTGTGGGTCACCGGGAACGGGGGACACTGTGGGTCACCGGGAACGGGGGACACTGTGGGTCACCGGGAACGGGGGACACTGTGGGTCACCGGGAACGGGGGACACTGTGGGTCACCGGGAACGGGGGGGCACTGTGGGTCACCGGGAACGGGGGACACTGTGGGTCACCGGGAACGGGGGGCTCTGTGGGTCACCGGTAACGGGGGACACTGTGGGTCACCGGGAACGGGGGGCTCTGTGGGTCAGCGGGAACGGGGGACACTGTGGGTCACCGGGAACGGGGGACACCGGGAACGGGGGACACTGTGGGTCACCGGGAACGGGGGGCTCTGTGGGTCATCGGGAACGGGGGACACTGTGGGTCACCGGGAACGGGGGGCTCTGTGGGTCACCGGGAACGGGGGGACACTGTGGGTCATCGGGAACGGGGGACACTGTGGGTCACCGGGAACGGGGGACACTGTGGGTCACTGGAAACGGGGGTCACTGTGGGTCACCGGGAACGGGGGGCTCTGTGGGTCACCGGGAACGGGGGACACTGTGGGTCACCGGGAACGGGGGTCACTGTGGGTCACCGGGAACGGGGGTCACTGTGGGTCACCGGGAACGGGGGGCTCTGTGGGTCACCGGGAACGGGGGGACACTGTGGGTCACCGGGAACGGGGGGCTCTGTGGGTCACCGGGAACGGGGACACTGTGGGTCACCGGGAACGGGGGACACTGGGTAACCGGGAACGGGGGACACTGTGGGTCACCGGGAACGGGGGGCTCTGTGGGTCACCGGGAACGGGGGACACTGTGGGTCACCGGGAACGGGGAAACACTGTGGGTCACCGGGAACGGGGGTCACCGGGAACGGGGGGACACTGTGGGTCACAGGGAACGGAGGACACTGTGGGTCACCGGGAACGGGGGGCTCTGTGGGTCACCGGGAACGGGGAAACACAGTGGGTCAACGGGAACGGGGGGCACCGGGAACGGGGGACACTGTGGGTCACCGGGAACGGGGAAACACTGTGGGTCACCGGGAACGGGGGTCACCGGGAACGGGGGGACACTGTGGGTCACCGGGAACGGGGGACACTGTGGGTCACCGGGAACGGGGGACACTGTGGGTCACCGGGAACGGGGGTCACTGTGGGTCACCGGGAACGGGGAAACACTGTGGGTCACCGGGAACGGGGAAACACTGTGGGTCACCGGGAACGGGGAAACACTGTGGGTCACCGGGAACGGGGAAACACTGTGGGTCACCGGGAACGGGGAAACACTGTGGGTCACCGGGAACGGGGGGCTCTGTGGGTCACCGGGAACGGGGGATACTGTGGGTCACCGGGAACGGGGGACTCTGTGGGTCACCGGGAACGGGGGACACTGTGGGTCACCGGGAATGGGGGGACACTGTGGGTCACCGGGAACGGGGGACTCTGTGGGTCACCGGGAACGGGGGACACTGTGGGTCACCGGGAACGGGGGACACTGTGGGTCACCGGGAACGGGGAAACACTGTGGGTCACCGGGAACGGGGGGACACCGGGAACGGGGGACACTGTGGGTCACCGGGAACGGGGGACACTGTGGGTCACCGGGAACGGGGGGCTCTGTGGGTCACCGGGAACGGGGGTCACCGGGAACGGGGGACACTGTGGGTCACCGGGAACGGGGGACACTGTGGGTCACCGGGAACGGGGGTCACCGGGAACGGGGGACACTGTGGGTCACCGGGAACGGGGGGCTCTGTGGGTCACCGGGAGCGGGGGTCACCGGGAACGGGGAAACACTGTGGGTCACCGGGAACGGGGGACACTGTGGGTCACCGGGAACGGGGGTCACCGGGAACGGGGGACTCTGTGGGTCACCGGGAACGGGGGACACTGTGGGTCACCGGGAACGGGGAAACACTGTGGGTCACCGGGAACGGGGGACACTGTGGGTCACCGGGAACGGGGAACACTGTGGGTCACCGGGAACGGGGGTCACCGGGAACGGGGGGACACTGTGGGTCACCGGGAATGGGGGACTCTGTGGGTCACCGGGAACGGGGGGCTCTGTGGGTCACCGGGAACGGGGGGTCACCGGGAACGGGGGGTCACCGGGAACGGGGGACACTGTGGGTCACCGGGAACGGGGGACACTGTGGGTCACCGGGAACGGGGGACTCTGTGGGTCACCGGGAACGGGGGACTCTGTGGGTCACCGGGAACGGGGGACACTGTGGGTCACCGGGAACGGGGGACACTGTGGGTCACCGGGAACGGGGGACACTGTGGGTCACCGGGAACGGGGGACACTGTGGGTCACCGGGAACGGGGGGGCACTGTGGGTCACCGGGAACGGGGGACACTGTGGGTCACCGGGAACGGGGGGCTCTGTGGGTCACCGGTAACGGGGGACACTGTGGGTCACCGGGAACGGGGGGCTCTGTGGGTCAGCGGGAACGGGGGACACTGTGGGTCACCGGGAACGGGGGACACCGGGAACGGGGGACACTGTGGGTCACCGGGAACGGGGGCTCTGTGGGTCATCGGGAACGGGGGACACTGTGGGTCACCGGGAACGGGGGGCTCTGTGGGTCACCGGGAACGGGGGGACACTGTGGGTCATCGGGAACGGGGGACACTGTGGGTCACCGGGAACGGGGGGACACTGTGGGTCATCGGGAACGGGGGACACTGTGGGTCACCGGGAACGGGGGGGCACTGTGGGTCACCGGGAACGGGGGACACTGTGGGTCACCGGGAACGGGGGGCTCTGTGGGTCACCGGTAACGGGGGACACTGTGGGTCACCGGGAACGGGGGGCTCTGTGGGTCAGCGGGAACGGGGGACACTGTGGGTCACCGGGAACGGGGGACACCGGGAACGGGGGACACTGTGGGTCACCGGGAACGGGGGGCTCTGTGGGTCATCGGGAACGGGGGACACTGTGGGTCACCGGGAACGGGGGGCTCTGTGGGTCACCGGGAACGGGGGGACACTGTGGGTCATCGGGAACGGGGGACACTGTGGGTCACCGGGAACGGGGGACACTGTGGGTCACTGGAAACGGGGGTCACTGTGGGTCACCGGGAACGGGGGGCTCTGTGGGTCACCGGGAACGGGGGACACTGTGGGTCACCGGGAACGGGGGTCACTGTGGGTCACCGGGAACGGGGGTCACTGTGGGTCACCGGGAACGGGGGGCTCTGTGGGTCACCGGGAACGGGGGGACACTGTGGGTCACCGGGAACGGGGGGCTCTGTGGGTCACCGGGAACGGGGACACTGTGGGTCACCGGGAACGGGGGACACTGGGTAACCGGGAACGGGGGACACTGTGGGTCACCGGGAACGGGGGGCTCTGTGGGTCACCGGGAACGGGGGACACTGTGGGTCACCGGGAACGGGGAAACACTGTGGGTCACCGGGAACGGGGGTCACCGGGAACGGGGGGACACTGTGGGTCACAGGGAACGGAGGACACTGTGGGTCACCGGGAACGGGGGGCTCTGTGGGTCACCGGGAACGGGGAAACACAGTGGGTCAACGGGAACGGGGGGCACCGGGAACGGGGGACACTGTGGGTCACCGGGAACGGGGAAACACTGTGGGTCACCGGGAACGGGGGTCACCGGGAACGGGGGGACACTGTGGGTCACCGGGAACGGGGGACACTGTGGGTCACCGGGAACGGGGGACACTGTGGGTCACCGGGAACGGGGGTCACTGTGGGTCACCGGGAACGGGGAAACACTGTGGGTCACCGGGAACGGGGAAACACTGTGGGTCACCGGGAACGGGGAAACACTGTGGGTCACCGGGAACGGGGAAACACTGTGGGTCACCGGGAACGGGGAAACACTGTGGGTCACCGGGAACGGGGAAACACTGTGGGTCACCGGGAACGGGGGGCTCTGTGGGTCACCGGGAACGGGGGATACTGTGGGTCACCGGGAACGGGGGACTCTGTGGGTCACCGGGAACGGGGGACACTGTGGGTCACCGGGAATGGGGGGACACTGTGGGTCACCGGGAACGGGGGACTCTGTGGGTCACCGGGAACGGGGGACACTGTGGGTCACCGGGAACGGGGGACACTGTGGGTCACCGGGAACGGGGAAACACTGTGGGTCACCGGGAACGGGGGGACACCGGGAACGGGGGACACTGTGGGTCACCGGGAACGGGGGACACTGTGGGTCACCGGGAACGGGGGGCTCTGTGGGTCACCGGGAACGGGGGGCTCTGTGGGTCACCGGGAACGGGGGACACTGTGGGTCACCGGGAACGGGGGGCTCTGTGGGTCACCGGGAACGGGGGACACTGTGGGTCACCGGGAACGGGGGTCACTGTGGGTCACCGGGAACGGGGGTCACTGTGGGTCACCGGGAACGGGGGGCTCTGTGGGTCACCGGGAACGGGGGGACACTGTGGGTCACCGGGAACGGGGGGCTCTGTGGGTCACCGGGAACAGGGACACTGTGGGTCACCGGGAACGGGGGACACTGGGTCACCGGGAACGGGGGACACTGTGGGTCACCGGGAACGGGGGGCTCTGTGGGTCACCGGGAACGGGGGACACTGTGGGTCACCGGGAACGGGGAAACACTGTGGGTCACCGGGAACGGGGGTCACCGGGAATGGGGGACACTGTGGGTCACCGGGAACGGGGAAACACTGTGCGTCACCAGGAACGGGGGGACACCGGGAACGGGGGACACTGTGGGTCACCGGGAACGGGGGACTCTGTGGGTCACCGGGAACGGGGAAACACTGTGGGTCACCGGGAACGGGGAAACACTGTGGGTCACCGGGAACGGGGAAACACTGTGGGTCACCGGGAACGGGGGGACACTGGGAACGGGGGACACTGTGGGTCACCGGGAACGGGGGGCTCTGTGGGTCACCGGGAACGGGGGTCACCGGGAACGGGGGACACTGTGGGTCACCGGGAACGGGGGGACACCGGGAACGGGGGACACTGTGGGTCACCGGGAACGGGGGGGACTCTGTGGGTCACCGGGAACGGGGAAACACTGTGGGTCACCGGGAACGGGGGGACACCGGGAACGGGGGACACTGTGGGTCACCGGGAACGGGGAAACACTGTGGGTCACCGGGAACGGGGGTCACTGTGGGTCACCGGGAACGGGGGGACACTGTGGGTCACCGGAAACGGGGGGACACTGTGGGTCACCGGGAACGTGGGGCTCTGTGGGTCACCGGGAACGGGGGACACTGTGGGTCACCGGGAACGGGGGACACTGTGGGTCACCGGGAACGGGGGACACTGTGGGTCACCGGGAACGGGGGTCACTGTGGGTCACCGGGAACGGGGCACACTGTGGGTCACCGGGAACGGGGGACTCTGTGGGTCACCGGGAATGGGGGGCTCTGTGGGTCACCGGAAACGGGGGGCTCTGTCGGTCACCGGGAACGGGGAAACACTGTGGGTCACCGGGAACGGGGGTCACTGTGGGTCACCGGGAACGGGGGGACACTGTGGGTCACCGGGAACGGGGGGACACTGTGGGTCACCGGGAACGGGGGGCTCTGTGGGTCACCGGGAACGGGGGACTCTGTGGGTCACCGGGAACGGGGCACACTGTGGGTCACCGGGAACGGGGGACTCTGTGGGTCACCGGGAACGGGGGACACTGTGGGTCACCGGGAACGGGGGTCACCGGGAACGGGGGGACACTGTGGGTCACCGGGAACGGGGGACACTGTGGGTCACCGGGAACGGGGGGACACTGTGGGTCACCGGGAACGGGGGGCTCTGTGGGTCACCGGGAACGGGGGGACACTGTGGGTCACCGGGAACGGGGGGACACTGTGGGTCACCGGGAACGGGGGGCTCTGTGGGTCACCGGGAACGGGGGACACTGTGGGTCACCGGGAACGGGGGGACACCGGGAACGGGGGACACTGTGGGTCACCGGGAACGGGGGGCTCTGTGGGTCACCGGGAACGGGGAAACACTGTGGGTCACCGGGAACGGGGGGCACCGGGAACGGGGGACACTGTGGGTCACCGGGAACGGGGGACACTGTGGGTCACCGGGAACGGGGGTCACTGTGGGTCACCGGGAACGGGAAAACACTGTGGGTCACCGGGAACGGGGGGCACCGGGAACGGGGGACACTGTGGGTCACCGGGAACGGGGAAACACTGTGGGTCACCGGGAACGGGGAAACACTGTGGGTCACCGGGAACGGGGAAACACTGTGGGTCACCGGGAACGGGGAAACACTGTGGGTCACCGGGAACGGGGAAACACTGTGGGTCACCGGGAACGGGGAAACACTGTGGGTGACCGGGAACGGGGAAACACTGTGGGTCACCGGGAACGGGGGGCTCTGTGGGTCACCGGGAACGGGGGTCACTGTGGGTCACCGGGAACGGGGGGCTCTGTGGGTCACCGGGAACGGGGGACACTGTGGGTCACCGGGAACGGGGAAACACTGTGGGTCACCGGGAACGGGGGGCTCTGTGGGTCACCGGGAACGGGGGACACTGTGGGTCACCGGGAACGGGGGACACTGTGGGTCACCGGGAACGGGGGACACTGTGGGTCACCGGGAACGGGGGACACTGAGGGTCACTGGGAACGGGGGGACACTGTGGGTCACCGGGAACGGGGGACACTGTGGGTCACCGGGAACGGGGGACACCGGGAACGGGGAAACACTGTGGGTCACCGGGAACGGGGAAACACTGTGGGTCACCGGGAACGGGGGGACACTGTGGGTCACCGGGAACGGGGAAACACTGTGGGTCACCGGGAACGGGGGGCTCTGTGGGTCACCGGGAACGGGGGGACACTGTGGGTCACCGGGAACGGGGGGACACTGTGGGTCACCGGGAACGGGGGGACACTGTGGGTCACCGGGAACGGGGAAACACTGTGGGTCACCGGGAACGGGGGACACTGTGGGTCACCGGGAACGGGGGACACTGTGGGTCACCGGGAACGGGGGGCTCTGTGGGTCACCGGGAACGGGGGGACACTGTGGGTCACCGGGAACGGGGGGCTCTGTGGGTCACCGGGAACGGGGGTCACTGTGGGTCACCGGGAACGGGGGATACTGTGGGTCACCGGGAACGGGGGGCTCTGTGGGTCACCGGGAACGGGGGGACACTGTGGGTCACCGGGAACGGGGGGACACTGTGGGTCACCGGGAACGGGCGTCACCGGGAACGGGGGACTCTGTGGGTCACCGGGAACGGGGGGCTCTGTGGGTCACCGGGAACGGGGGGACACTGTGGGTCACCGGGAACGGGGGGACACTGTGGGTCACCGGGAACGGGGGGCTCTGTGGGTCACCGGGAACGGGGGGACACTGTGGGTCACCGGGAACGGGGGACACTGTGGGTCACCGGGAACGGGGGACACTGTGGGTCACTGGGAACGGGGGTCACTGTGGGTCACCGGGAACGGGGGGCTCTGTGGGTCACCGGGAACGGGGGACACTGTGGGTCACCGGGAACGGGGGTCACTGTGGGTCACCGGGAACGGGGGTCACTGTGGGTCACCGGGAACGGGGGGCTCTGTGGGTCACCGGGAACGGGGGACACTGGGTCACCGGGAACGGGGGACACTGTGGGTCACCGGGAACGGGGGGCTCTGTGGGTCACCGGGAACGGGGGACACTGTGGGTCACCGGGAACGGGGAAACACTGTGGGTCACCGGGAACGGGGGTCACCGGGAACGGGGGGACACTGTGGGTCACAGGGAACGGAGGACACTGTGGGTCACCGGGAACGGGGGGCTCTGTGGGTCACCGGGAACGGGGAAACACAGTGGGTCAACGGGAACGGGGGGCACCGGGAACGGGGGACACTGTGGGTCACCGGGAACGGGGAAACACTGTGGGTCACCGGGAACGGGGGTCACCGGGAACGGGGGGACACTGTGGGTCACCGGGAACGGGGGACACTGTGGGTCACCGGGAACGGGGGTCACTGTGGGTCACCGGGAACGGGGAAACACTGTGGGTCACCGGGAACGGGGAAACACTGTGGGTCACCGGGAACGGGGAAACACTGTGGGTCACCGGGAACGGGGAAACACTGTGGGTCACCGGGAACGGGGAAACACTGTGGGTCACCGGGAACGGGGGGCTCTGTGGGTCACCGGGAACGGGGGACTCTGTGGGTCACCGGGAACGGGGGACTCTGTGGGTCACCGGGAACGGGGGACACTGTGGGTCACCGGGAATGGGGGGACTCTGTGGGTCACCGGGAACGGGGGACACTGTGGGTCACCGGGAACGGGGGACACTGTGGGTCACCGGGAACGGGGAAACACTGTGGGTCACCGGGAACGGGGGGACACCGGGAACGGGGGACACTGTGGGTCACCGGGAACGGGGGACACTGTGGGTCACCGGGAACGGGGGGCTCTGTGGGTCACCGGGAACGGGGTCTCTGTGGGTCACCGGGAACGGGGGGCTCTGTGGGTCACCGGGAACGGGGGACACTGTGGGTCACCGGGAACGGGGGGCTCTGTGGGTCACCGGGAACGGGGGACACTGTGGGTCACCGGGAACGGGGGTCACTGTGGGTCACCGGGAACGGGGGTCACTGTGGGTCACCGGGAACGGGGGGCTCTGTGGGTCACCGGGAACGGGGGGACACTGTGGGTCACCTGGAACGGGGGGCTCTGTGGGTCACCGGGAACAGGGACACTGTGGGTCACCGGGAACGGGGGACACTGGGTCACCGGGAACGGGGGACACTGTGGGTCACCGGGAACGGGGGGCTCTGTGGGTCACCGGGAACGGGGGACACTGTGGGTCACCGGGAACGGGGAAACACTGTGGGTCACCGGGAACGGGGGTCACCGGGAATGGGGGACACTGTGGGTCACCGGGAACGGGGAAACACTGTGCGTCACCAGGAACGGGGGGACACCGGGAACGGGGGACACTGTGGGTCACCGGGAACGGGGGACTCTGTGGGTCACCGGGAACGGGGAAACACTGTGGGTCACCGGGAACGGGGGGACACCGGGAACGGGGGACACTGTGGGTCACCGGGAACGGGGGTCACTGTGGGTCACCGGGAACGGGGGTCACTGTGGGTCACCGGGAACGGGGGGCTCTGTGGGTCACCGGGAACGGGGGGCTCTGTGGGTCACCGGGAACGGGGGGACACTGTGGGTCACCGGGAACGGGGGGCTCTGTGGGTCACCGGGAACAGGGACACTGTGGGTCACCGGGAACGGGGGACACTGGGTCACCGGGAACGGGGGACACTGTGGGTCACCGGGAACGGGGGGCTCTGTGGGTCACCGGGAACGGGGGACACTGTGGGTCACCGGGAACGGGGAAACACTGTGGGTCACCGGGAACGGGGGTCACCGGGAATGGGGGACACTGTGGGTCACCGGGAACGGGGAAACACTGTGCGTCACCAGGAACGGGGGGACACCGGGAACGGGGGACACTGTGGGTCACCGGGAACGGGGGACTCTGTGGGTCACCGGGAACGGGGAAACACTGTGGGTCACCGGGAACGGGGGGACACCGGGAACGGGGGACACTGTGGGTCACCGGGAATGGGGGACTCTGTGGGTCACCGGGAACGGGGAAACACTGTGGGTCACCGGGAACGGGGAAACACTGTGGGTCACCGGGAACGGGGAAACACTGTGGGTCACCGGGAACGGGGAAACACTGTGGGTCACCGGGAACGGGGGACACTGTGGGTCACCGGGAACGGGGGGCTCTGTGGGTCACCGGGAACGGGGGTCACCGGGAACGGGGGACACTGTGGGTCCCCGGGAACGGGGGACACCGGGAACGGGGGGCTCTGTGGGTCACCGGGAACGGGGGACACTGTGGGTCACCGGGAACGGTGGTCACTGTGGGTCACCGGGAACGGGGGGCTCTGTGGGTCACCGGGAACGGGGGATACTGTGGGTCACCAGGAACGGGGAAACACTGTGGGTCATCGGGAATGGGGGTCACTGTGGGTCACCGGGAACGGGGGTCACTGTGGGTCACCGGGAACGGGGAAACACTGTGGGTCACCGGGAACGGGGGTCACTGTGGGTCACCGGGAACGGGGGGACACTGTGGGTCACCGGAAACGGGGGGACACTGTGGGTCACCGGGAACGTGGGGCTCTGTGGGTCACCGGGAACGGGGGACACTGTGGGTCACCGGGAACGGGGGTCACTGTGGGTCACCGGGAACGGGGGACACTGTGGGTCACCGGGAACGGGGGTAACTGTGGGTCACCGGGAACGGGGCACACTGTGGGTCACCGGGAACGGGGGACTCTGTGGGTCACCGGGAACGGGGGTCACTGTGGGTCACCGGGAACGGGGGGCTCTGTGGGTCACCGGGAACGGGGGGACACTGTGGGTCACCGGGAACGGGGGGCTCTGTGGGTCACCGGGAACAGGGACACTGTGGGTCACCGGGAACGGGGGACACTGGGTCACCGGGAACGGGGGACACTGTGGGTCACCGGGAACGGGGGGCTCTGTGGGTCACCGGGAACGGGGGACACTGTGGGTCACCGGGAACGGGGAAACACTGTGGGTCACCGGGAACGGGGGTCACCGGGAATGGGGGACACTGTGGGTCACCGGGAACGGGGAAACACTGTGCGTCACCAGGAACGGGGGGACACCGGGAACGGGGGACACTGTGGGTCACCGGGAACGGGGGACTCTGTGGGTCACCGGGAACGGGGAAACACTGTGGGTCACCGGGAACGGGGAAACACTGTGGGTCACCGGGAACGGGGAAACACTGTGGGTCACCGGGAACGGGGGGACACTGGGAACGGGGGACACTGTGGGTCACCGGGAACGGGGGGCTCTGTGGGTCACCGGGAACGGGGGTCACCGGGAACGGGGGACACTGTGGGTCACCGGGAACGGGGGGACACCGGGAACGGGGGACACTGTGGGTCACCGGGAACGGGGGGGACTCTGTGGGTCACCGGGAACGGGGAAACACTGTGGGTCACCGGGAACGGGGGGACACCGGGAACGGGGGTCACTGTGGGTCACCGGGAACGGGGGGACACTGTGGGTCACCGGAAACGGGGGGACACTGTGGGTCACCGGGAACGTGGGGCTCTGTGGGTCACCGGGAACGGGGGACACTGTGGGTCACCGGGAACGGGGGACACTGTGGGTCACCGGGAACGGGGGACACTGTGGGTCACCGGGAACGGGGGTCACTGTGGGTCACCGGGAACGGGGCACACTGTGGGTCACCGGGAACGGGGGACTCTGTGGGTCACCGGGAATGGGGGGCTCTGTGGGTCACCGGAAACGGGGGGCTCTGTCGGTCACCGGGAACGGGGAAACACTGTGGGTCACCGGGAACGGGGGTCACTGTGGGTCACCGGGAACGGGGGGGACACTGTGGGTCACCGGGAACGGGGGGACACTGTGGGTCACCGGGAACGGGGGGCTCTGTGGGTCACCGGGAACGGGGGACTCTGTGGGTCACCGGGAACGGGGCACACTGTGGGTCACCGGGAACGGGGGACTCTGTGGGTCACCGGGAACGGGGGACACTGTGGGTCACCGGGAACGGGGGTCACCGGGAACGGGGGGACACTGTGGGTCACCGGGAACGGGGGACACTGTGGGTCACCGGGAACGGGGGGACACTGTGGGTCACCGGGAACGGGGGGCTCTGTGGGTCACCGGGAACGGGGGGACACTGTGGGTCACCGGGAACGGGGGGACACTGTGGGTCACCGGGAACGGGGGGCTCTGTGGGTCACCGGGAACGGGGGACACTGTGGGTCACCGGGAACGGGGGGACACCGGGAACGGGGGACACTGTGGGTCACCGGGAACGGGGGGCTCTGTGGGTCACCGGGAACGGGGAAACACTGTGGGTCACCGGGAACGGGGGGCACCGGGAACGGGGGACACTGTGGGTCACCGGGAACGGGGGACACTGTGGGTCACCGGGAACGGGGGTCACTGTGGGTCACCGGGAACGGGAAAACACTGTGGGTCACCGGGAACGGGGGGCACCGGGAACGGGGGACACTGTGGGTCACCGGGAACGGGGAAACACTGTGGGTCACCGGGAACGGGGAAACACTGTGGGTCACCGGGAACGGGGAAACACTGTGGGTCACCGGGAACGGGGAAACACTGTGGGTCACCGGGAACGGGGAAACACTGTGGGTCACCGGGAACGGGGAAACACTGTGGGTGACCGGGAACGGGGAAACACTGTGGGTCACCGGGAACGGGGGGCTCTGTGGGTCACCGGGAACGGGGGTCACTGTGGGTCACCGGGAACGGGGGGCTCTGTGGGTCACCGGGAACGGGGGACACTGTGGGTCACCGGGAACGGGGAAACACTGTGGGTCACCGGGAACGGGGGGCTCTGTGGGTCACCGGGAACGGGGGACACTGTGGGTCACCGGGAACGGGGGACACTGTGGGTCACCGGGAACGGGGGACACTGTGGGTCACCGGGAACGGGGGACACTGAGGGTCACTGGGAACGGGGGGACACTGTGGGTCACCGGGAACGGGGGACACTGTGGGTCACCGGGAACGGGGGACACCGGGAACGGGGAAACACTGTGGGTCACCGGGAACGGGGAAACACTGTGGGTCACCGGGAACGGGGGGACACTGTGGGTCACCGGGAACGGGGAAACACTGTGGGTCACCGGGAACGGGGGGCTCTGTGGGTCACCGGGAACGGGGGGACACTGTGGGTCACCGGGAACGGGGGGACACTGTGGGTCACCGGGAACGGGGGGACACTGTGGGTCACCGGGAACGGGGAAACACTGTGGGTCACCGGGAACGGGGGACACTGTGGGTCACCGGGAACGGGGGACACTGTGGGTCACCGGGAACGGGGGGCTCTGTGGGTCACCGGGAACGGGGGGACACTGTGGGTCACCGGGAACGGGGGGCTCTGTGGGTCACCGGGAACGGGGGTCACTGTGGGTCACCGGGAACGGGGGATACTGTGGGTCACCGGGAACGGGGGGCTCTGTGGGTCACCGGGAACGGGGGGACACTGTGGGTCACCGGGAACGGGGGGACACTGTGGGTCACCGGGAACGGGCGTCACCGGGAACGGGGGACTCTGTGGGTCACCGGGAACGGGGGGCTCTGTGGGTCACCGGGAACGGGGGGACACTGTGGGTCACCGGGAACGGGGGGACACTGTGGGTCACCGGGAACGGGGGGCTCTGTGGGTCACCGGGAACGGGGGGACACTGTGGGTCACCGGGAACGGGGGACACTGTGGGTCACCGGGAACGGGGGACACTGTGGGTCACTGGGAACGGGGGTCACTGTGGGTCACCGGGAACGGGGGGCTCTGTGGGTCACCGGGAACGGGGGACACTGTGGGTCACCGGGAACGGGGGTCACTGTGGGTCACCGGGAACGGGGGTCACTGTGGGTCACCGGGAACGGGGGGCTCTGTGGGTCACCGGGAACGGGGGACACTGGGTCACCGGGAACGGGGGACACTGTGGGTCACCGGGAACGGGGGGCTCTGTGGGTCACCGGGAACGGGGGACACTGTGGGTCACCGGGAACGGGGAAACACTGTGGGTCACCGGGAACGGGGGTCACCGGGAACGGGGGGACACTGTGGGTCACAGGGAACGGAGGACACTGTGGGTCACCGGGAACGGGGGGCTCTGTGGGTCACCGGGAACGGGGAAACACAGTGGGTCAACGGGAACGGGGGGCACCGGGAACGGGGGACACTGTGGGTCACCGGGAACGGGGAAACACTGTGGGTCACCGGGAACGGGGGTCACCGGGAACGGGGGGACACTGTGGGTCACCGGGAACGGGGGACACTGTGGGTCACCGGGAACGGGGGTCACTGTGGGTCACCGGGAACGGGGAAACACTGTGGGTCACCGGGAACGGGGGAAACACTGTGGGTCACCGGGAACGGGGAAACACTGTGGGTCACCGGGAACGGGGAAACACTGTGGGTCACCGGGAACGGGGAAACACTGTGGGTCACCGGGAACGGGGGGCTCTGTGGGTCACCGGGAACGGGGGACTCTGTGGGTCACCGGGAACGGGGGACTCTGTGGGTCACCGGGAACGGGGGACACTGTGGGTCACCGGGAATGGGGGGACTCTGTGGGTCACCGGGAACGGGGGACACTGTGGGTCACCGGGAACGGGGGACACTGTGGGTCACCGGGAACGGGGAAACACTGTGGGTCACCGGGAACGGGGGGACACCGGGAACGGGGGACACTGTGGGTCACCGGGAACGGGGGACACTGTGGGTCACCGGGAACGGGGGGCTCTGTGGGTCACCGGGAACGGGGTCTCTGTGGGTCACCGGGAACGGGGGGCTCTGTGGGTCACCGGGAACGGGGGACACTGTGGGTCACCGGGAACGGGGGGCTCTGTGGGTCACCGGGAACGGGGGACACTGTGGGTCACCGGGAACGGGGGTCACTGTGGGTCACCGGGAACGGGGGTCACTGTGGGTCACCGGGAACGGGGGGCTCTGTGGGTCACCGGGAACGGGGGGACACTGTGGGTCACCTGGAACGGGGGGCTCTGTGGGTCACCGGGAACAGGGACACTGTGGGTCACCGGGAACGGGGGACACTGGGTCACCGGGAACGGGGGACACTGTGGGTCACCGGGAACGGGGGGCTCTGTGGGTCACCGGGAACGGGGGACACTGTGGGTCACCGGGAACGGGGAAACACTGTGGGTCACCGGGAACGGGGGTCACCGGGAATGGGGGACACTGTGGGTCACCGGGAACGGGGAAACACTGTGCGTCACCAGGAACGGGGGGACACCGGGAACGGGGGACACTGTGGGTCACCGGGAACGGGGGACTCTGTGGGTCACCGGGAACGGGGAAACACTGTGGGTCACCGGGAACGGGGGGACACCGGGAACGGGGGACACTGTGGGTCACCGGGAACGGGGGTCACTGTGGGTCACCGGGAACGGGGGTCACTGTGGGTCACCGGGAACGGGGGGCTCTGTGGGTCACCGGGAACGGGGGGCTCTGTGGGTCACCGGGAACGGGGGGCTCTGTGGGTCACCGGGAACGGGGGGACACTGTGGGTCACCGGGAACGGGGGGCTCTGTGGGTCACCGGGAACAGGGACACTGTGGGTCACCGGGAACGGGGGACACTGGGTCACCGGGAACGGGGGACACTGTGGGTCACCGGGAACGGGGGGCTCTGTGGGTCACCGGGAACGGGGGACACTGTGGGTCACCGGGAACGGGGAAACACTGTGGGTCACCGGGAACGGGGGTCACCGGGAATGGGGGACACTGTGGGTCACCGGGAACGGGGAAACACTGTGCGTCACCA
This sequence comes from Chiloscyllium punctatum, assembly GCF_047496795.1. Lineage (NCBI taxonomy): Eukaryota > Metazoa > Chordata > Chondrichthyes > Orectolobiformes > Hemiscylliidae > Chiloscyllium > Chiloscyllium punctatum. Next base: position 15,691 of record NW_027311659.1, read on the forward strand.
GGAACGGGGGGACACCGGGAACGGGGGACACTGTGGGTCACCGGGAACGGGGGACTCTGTGGGTCACCGGGAACGGGGAAACACTGTGGGTCACCGGGAACGGGGGGACACCGGGAACGGGGGACACTGTGGGTCACCGGGAATGGGGGACTCTGTGGGTCACCGGGAACGGGGAAACACTGTGGGTCACCGGGAACGGGGAAACACTGTGGGTCACCGGGAACGGGGAAACACTGTGGGTCACCGGGAACGGGGAAACACTGTGGGTCACCGGGAACGGGGGACACTGTGGGTCACCGGGAACGGGGGGCTCTGTGGGTCACCGGGAACGGGGGTCACCGGGAACGGGGGACACTGTGGGTCCCCGGGAACGGGGGACACCGGGAACGGGGGGCTCTGTGGGTCACCGGGAACGGGGGACACTGTGGGTCACCGGGAACGGTGGTCACTGTGGGTCACCGGGAACGGGGGGCTCTGTGGGTCACCGGGAACGGGGGATACTGTGGGTCACCAGGAACGGGGAAACACTGTGGGTCATCGGGAATGGGGGTCACTGTGGGTCACCGGGAACGGGGGTCACTGTGGGTCACCGGGAACGGGGGAAACACTGTGGGTCACCGGGAACGGGGGTCACTGTGGGTCACCGGGAACGGGGGGACACTGTGGGTCACCGGAAACGGGGGGACACTGTGGGTCACCGGGAACGTGGGGCTCTGTGGGTCACCGGGAACGGGGGACACTGTGGGTCACCGGGAACGGGGGTCACTGTGGGTCACCGGGAACGGGGGACACTGTGGGTCACCGGGAACGGGGGTAACTGTGGGTCACCGGGAACGGGGCACACTGTGGGTCACCGGGAACGGGGGACTCTGTGGGTCACCGGGAACGGGGGGCTCTGTGGGTCACCGGAAACGGGGGGCTCTGTGGGTCACCGGGAACGGGGAAACACTGTGGGTCACCGGGAACGGGGGTCACTGTGGGTCACCGGGAACGGGGGGACACTGTGGGTCAGCGGGAACGGGGGGACACTGTGGGTCACCGGGAACGGGGGTCACTGTGGGTCACCGGGAACGGGAAAACACTGTGAGTCACCGGGAACGGGGGGCACCGGGAACGGGGGACACTGTGGGTCACCGGAACGGGGAAACACTGTGGGTCACCGGGAACGGGGAAACACTGTGGGTCACCGGGAACGGGGGAAACACTGTGGGTGACCGGGAACGGGGAAACACTGTGGGTCACCGGGAACGGGGGGCTCTGTGGGTCACCGGGAACGGGGGTCACTGTGGGTCACCGGGAACGGGGGGCTCTGTGGGTCACCGGGAACGGGGGACACTGTGGGTCACCGGGAACGGGGAAACACTGTGGGTCACCGGGAACGGGGGGCTCTGTGGGTCACCGGAACGGGGGACACTGTGGGTCACCGGGAACGGGGGACACTGAGGGTCACTGGGAACGGGGGGGACACTGTGGGTCACCGGGAACGGGGGACTCTGTGGGTCACCGGGAACGGGGGACACTGTGGGTCACCGGGAACGGGGGTCACCGGGAACGGGGGGACACTGTGGGTCACCGGGAACGGGGGACACTGTGGGTCACCGGGAACGGGGGGACACTGTGGGTCACCGGGGAACGGGGGGCTCTGTGGGTCACCGGGAACGGGGGGACACTGTGGGTCACCGGGAACGGGGGGACACTGTGGGTCACCGGGAACGGGGGGCTCTGTGGGTCACCGGGAACGGGGGACACTGTGGGTCACCGGGAACGGGGGGACACCGGGAACGGGGGACACTGTGGGTCACCGGGAACGGGGGGCTCTGTGGGTCACCGGGAACGGGGAAACACTGTGGGTCACCGGGAACGGGGGGCACCGGGAACGGGGGACACTGTGGGTCACCGGGAACGGGGGACACTGTGGGTCACCGGGAACGGGGGTCACTGTGGGTCACCGGGAACGGGAAAACACTGTGGGTCACCGGGAACGGGGGGCACCGGGAACGGGGGACACTGTGGGTCACCGGGAACGGGGAAACACTGTGGGTCACCGGGAACGGGGAAACACTGTGGGTCACCGGGAACGGGGAAACACTGTGGGTCACCGGGAACGGGGAAACACTGTGGGTCACCGGGAACGGGGAAACACTGTGGGTCACCGGGAACGGGGAAACACTGTGGGTGACCGGGAACGGGGAAACACTGTGGGTCACCGGGAACGGGGGGCTCTGTGGGTCACCGGGAACGGGGGTCACTGTGGGTCACCGGGAACGGGGGGCTCTGTGGGTCACCGGGAACGGGGGACACTGTGGGTCACCGGGAACGGGGAAACACTGTGGGTCACCGGGAACGGGGGGCTCTGTGGGTCACCGGGAACGGGGGACACTGTGGGTCACCGGGAACGGGGGACACTGTGGGTCACCGGGAACGGGGGACACTGTGGGTCACCGGGAACGGGGGACACTGAGGGTCACTGGGAACGGGGGGACACTGTGGGTCACCGGGAACGGGGGACACTGTGGGTCACCGGGAACGGGGGACACCGGGAACGGGGAAACACTGTGGGTCACCGGGAACGGGGAAACACTGTGGGTCACCGGGAACGGGGGGACACTGTGGGTCACCGGGAACGGGGAAACACTGTGGGTCACCGGGAACGGGGGGCTCTGTGGGTCACCGGGAACGGGGGGACACTGTGGGTCACCGGGAACGGGGGGACACTGTGGGTCACCGGGAACGGGGGACACTGTGGGTCACCGGGAACGGGGAAACACTGTGGGTCACCGGGAACGGGGGACACTGTGGGTCACCGGGAACGGGGGACACTGTGGGTCACCGGAACGGGGCTGGGAACCGACGGGACACTGTGGGTCACCGGGAACGGGGGGCTCTGTGGGTCACCGGGAACGGGGGTCACTGTGGGTCACCGACGGGCGGATACTGTGGGTCACCGGGAACGGGGGGCTCTGTGGGTCACCGGGAACGGGGGGACACTGTGGGTCACGCGGAACGGGGGGACACTGTGGGTCACCGGGAACGGGCGTCACCGGGAACGGGGGACTCTGTGGGTCACCGGGAACGGGGGGCTCTGTGGGTCACCGGGAACGGGGGGACACTGTGGGTCACCGGGAACGGGGGGACACTGTGGGTCACCGGGAACGGGGGGCTCTGTGGGTCACCGGGAACGGGGGGACACTGTGGGTCACCGGGAACGGGGGACACTGTGGGTCACCGGGAACGGGGGACACTGTGGGTCACCGGGAACGGGGGTCACTGTGGGTCACCGGGAACGGGGGGCTCTGTGGGTCACCGGAACGGGGGACACTGTGGGTCACCGGGAACGGGGGTCACTGTGGGTCACCGGGAACGGGGGTCACTGTGGGTCACCGGGAACGGGGGGCTCTGTGGGTCACCGGGAACGGGGGACACTGGGTCACCGGGAACGGGGGACACTGTGGGTCACCGGGAACGGGGGGCTCTGTGGGTCACCGGGAACGGGGGACACTGTGGGTCACCGGGAACGGGGAAACACTGTGGGTCACCGGGAACGGGGGTCACCGGGAACGGGGGGACACTGTGGGTCACAGGGAACGGAGGACACTGTGGGTCACCGGGAACGGGGGGCTCTGTGGGTCACCGGGAACGGGGAAACACAGTGGGTCAACGGGAACGGGGGGCACCGGGAACGGGGGGACACTGTGGGTCACCGGGAACGGGGAAACACTGTGGGTCACCGGGAACGGGGGTCACCGGGAACGGGGGGACACTGTGGGTCACCGGGAACGGGGGACACTGTGGGTCACCGGGAACGGGGGTCACTGTGGGTCACCGGGAACGGGGAAACACTGTGGGTCACCGGGAACGGGGAAACACTGTGGGTCACCGGGAACGGGGAAACACTGTGGGTCACCGGGAACGGGAAACACTGTGGGTCACCGGGAACGGGGAAACACTGTGGGTCACCGGGAACGGGGGGCTCTGTGGGTCACCGGGAACGGGGGACTCTGTGGGTCACCGGGAACGGGGGACTCTGTGGGTCACCGGGAACGGGGGACACTGTGGGTCACCGGGAATGGGGGGACTCTGTGGGTCACCGGGAACGGGGGACACTGTGGGTCACCGGGAACGGGGGACACTGTGGGTCACCGGGAACGGGGAAACACTGTGGGTCACCGGGAACGGGGGGGACACCGGGAACGGGGGACACTGTGGGTCACCGGGAACGGGGGACACTGTGGGTCACCGGGAACGGGGGGCTCTGTGGGTCACCGGGAACGGGGTCTCTGTGGGTCACCGGGAACGGGGGGCTCTGTGGGTCACCGGGAACGGGGGACACTGTGGGTCACCGGGAACGGGGGGCTCTGTGGGTCACCGGAACGGGGGACACTGTGGGTCACCGGGAACGGGGGTCACTGTGGGTCACCGGGAACGGGGGTCACTGTGGGTCACCGGAACGGGGG
>NW_027311660.1:0-20120 GCF_047496795.1 Chiloscyllium punctatum
TTAATGCGATGGACATGAAATTCATTGCTGTTTCCCCACGCAGGTGTGAACCCTGCCGACTACAGTTGAGAAATGTCGTCAAAAAGAATGAGAGACTGTTCCCCGGTTTCTTATTTAAGATTCAAATCAGTAGAGTTGGGAAATATTTCATTCACATTGGTAACGGTGAGAATCTGCAACCCACTGTCTGTCAGGGCGGAACAAGCAGACACCCGCAGAGCTTCTTTTGAGGCTATGAGTCAAGTGTTTGGAAAAAAAAAGACTAGAACAGTGAGGGGCGTGAAATCGTGATCGAAATGAAGCAGGCACCTGAGGACAAGGGTGTTTCCTTTGCAAGTGAAAGATACTGCTTCACAAAGTTGGGCCTGTGGAAGGGAATCAATGATGGTGATTATCTTTGGTTGTTCACCTTGTGAATGTTCCCATTGCTGCGCATGTCCGTGTTAACGTCAGAGCGTGGTGGCGTTAGACACTCTCAGGACCATGGGGGCAATGGATGACGTATCTGACTCCACCTACTTGTTTCAACTGCAGCTCACAGCTTCTTCACACATCCCAATTAATCTTTCTCATTGTCCTGAAACCGGCGTATGGGTACAATTCCTAATCTGCAGGAATGAGAATCTTTTCACTGTCTCGTGTCAGTAAATGTCCCTGTGAACATCAGAGTTAAGTCACAGCGCTGTCGGAGGAGCGGAAGCTGAAAGACCCCACACACTGCTCAAGGACACATTTCACTTTCCCAACACACCGCCCCAACCACTGCGGCTCTTGGGAGTGGAAAGGGAACAAACACCAAAACCCAGTCTCAGCTTTGTAAGTCTTCAGGAAATAAGAAATAAGTTCATCCCTTCGGGTCTTCCATCCTGGGCTGACAGCGTTGATTTTAAATGGCTGTCCAGTCAGTGCCGATTCGTTTTGGCTGAAAAAAATCTTCCGTTTCTCATCCAGCATTTCGTGCCACAGAGACCTCTGTGGCAGAGTTCATGTATATATTTCCTTCTATGGTATTTTGTAAATAACATTCGTTTGCTGGTTGTTTGTATCGAGTATGTCATGTTCAGTCGCCCCTGTTTAAGTGTGTTGGTAAATTTGTGGGCTACCATGATGCTGAGAGGGTTGAGTTGTCTGGACATCATTTCCCAGATGTCTTTAATGTAAAGTAATGTGGCTAGGGTTTATGCAGACGTTGATTCTGCTTGTGTCAGTTTGTTGATGTGAAATTGGCACACTGGGTTTATTGGGTAGGCAAAAGTGAGGACTGTAGATGCTGGAAACCAGAGTTTAGATCAGAGTGGTGCTGGAAAACCACAGCAGGTCAGATAGTTTCCGAGGAGCAGGAAAATCGACGTTTCGGGCAAAAGCCCTTCATCACGAATAGAGGCAGATCCCCTCCAGGGTGGAGCGATAAATTGGGGGTGGGGTGTGCTGGGCTGAAGGTAGCAAAAAGTACAATAGGTGAATGGGGGTGGGGATGAAGGTGACAGATCAGAGAGGAGGGTGGAGCGGACAGGTGGGGAGGGAGATTGGCAGGTAGGACAGGTCATGAGGTCAGCGCTGAGCTGGAAGGTTGGAACTGAGGTAAGGTGGGGGGAGGGGAAATGAGGAAACTAATGAAGTCCACATTGATGGCCTGGGGTTGAATTTACCCCAAGTGGAAGATGAGACGTTCATCCTCCAGGCATCGGGTGGGGAGGGAGCGGTGATGGAGGAGGCCCAGGACCTGCATGTCCTCGGCAGAGTGGGAGGGGGTTTGAAATGTTGGGCCAGAGGGCGATGGGGTTGATTGGTGCAGGTGTCCTGGAGATTTTCCCTCAAGCGCTGTGACTTGACTCTGCGAGGAGTCTCCAGTCTCCCCAATGTAGAGGAGACCGCATCGGGAGCAATCGATACAAGAAATGACATTGTTGGACACACAGGTGAAAGCCTTCGACCAACCACGGCCTGGATTCGATTTCCGGGCAGGGAAGAAAATTTCAGTAGAGCTATCATGCTGAGTCTGCGACTCCCTGGTGGTCTAGTGGTTAGGATTCGGCGCTTTCACTGCTGCGGCCTGGGTTCGATTCCCGGTCAGGGAAGCTATTTTAGGGGCTTTATCGGCTACCCTTTCTTCTCAAATGCTCTGGACAGTTTTTTCATTGATCTTCGTACTTACTGGGTGCTGCAGTGTGTACTGGCTCGTTGAAATAGTGTCCTGATTCAGATTTGTTTGTATGTGTAGGGATGATTGCTTCTGCAGCTGAGGTCTTGGCTTGCGTGTGTTGTTTTCCTGTAGACGCTGGTTTGAAATTACCATTGACTGTTCGATCTACTGTGACATCGAGACATGGCACTTTGTTGTTGTTCTCCTCTTTTGTGAAGTTTATGCCAGTAAGGAGATTGTTGATGGTGTTGTAGGTTTCCTCTAATTCGTTTCATTTTTTGATGACAAAAGTGTCATCGCTGTGCCAGACTCAAAGTTTGGGTTGGATCGTTGGAAGGGCTATTTGTTCGAGTCTCTGCATTATTGCTTCTGCTAGGAATCCTGATGCTGCTAGTGGTATCATGGGTATTTCGTTGATTTGTTTGTAGAGCTTGTTACTGAATATGAAGGGGGTAGTAAAGCACAGCTCCACGAGGTTGACAGTTTTATCTTTGCTGATGAAGTTGGTGCTGTGTTTGTGTCTTTGGTTCTTCGAGTAGTGTCTTCAGTTTTCTTTGGCCACGTTGATGTTAATGGATGTGAACAGGGCTGTTCTGTCAAAGGACAACAGTATTCCATCCTCTTCTATCTCAGTGTCTTTGGTGTTCAGGAATTCTTGGATGGAGTAAATGGAGTGGAGTGAATCTTCGACTTGGTGTTTTAGTCCTCAGTGGAGGCCTTTGACAAGTCTGTATATTGGTGTTCCAAGTCGTGAGACTATGGTCTAAGGGGGGGCTCCTGTTTTGAAGGGGAGGAGAACAACAACAAAGTGCCATTCCTCGATGTCACAGTAGAGGGAACAGTCAATTGGGAACTTCAAACTGGCATCTACAGAAAAACAACATATACAAACCAAATACTTAACTGCAGAAGCAATCATCCCAACACCCACAAACGAAGCTTCATCGGGACAGTATTTCAACGAGCCACTGAACACTGCAGCACAAAGAAACTACGAAGAGCACAAGAGTAATACGTATATAGTGTATTTAAGTAGAACGGCTACCCAATAAACGCATGACTGGATTAGTGGTGCTGAAAGAGTACAGCAGTTCAGGCAACATCCAACGAGCAACGAAATCAACGTTTCGGGCAAATGCCCTTCATCAGGAATAAAGGCAGTGAGCCTGAAGCACGGAGAGATAAGCTAGAGGAGGGTGGGAGTGGGGAGAGAGTAGCATAGAGTACAATGGGTGAGTGGGGGAGGAGATGAAGGTGATAGGTCAAGGAGGAGAGGGTGGAGTGGATAGGTGGAAAAGAAGATAGGCAGGTCGGACAAGTCCGGACAAGTCAAGGAGAGAGTTACTTCGCTGGAAGTTTGAAACACGGATGAGGTGGGGGAAGGGGAAATGAGGAAGCTGTTGAAGTCCACATTGATGCCCTGGGGTTGAAGTGTTCCGAGGTGGAAAATGAGGCGTTCTTCCTCCAGGCGTCTGGTGGTGAGGGAGCGGCGGTGAAGGAGGCCCAGGACCTCCATGTCCTCGGCAGAGTGGGAGGGGGAGTTGAAATGTTGGGCCACGGGGCGGTTTGGTTGATTGGTGCGGGTGTCTCGGAGATGTTCCCTAAAGCGCTCTGCTAGGAGGCGCCCAGTCTCCCCAATGTAGAGGAGACCACATCGAGAGCAACGGACACAATAAATGATATTAGTGGATGTGCAGGTTAAACTTTGAAGGATGTGGAAGGCTCCTTTAGGGCCTTGGATAGAGGTGAGGGAGGAGGTGTGGGCACAGGTTTTACAGTTCCTGCAGTGGCAGGGGAAAGTGCCAGAATGGGAGGTTGGGTCGTAGGGGGGTGTGGACCTGACCAGGTAATCACGGAGGGAACGGTCTTTGCGGAAGGTGGAAAGGGGTGGGGAGGGAAATATATCCCTGGTGGTGGGGTCTTGTTGGAGGTGGCGGAATTGTCGGCGGATGATTTGGTTAATGCGAAGGTTTGTAGGGTGGAAGGTGAGCACCAGGGGCGTTCTGTCCTTGTTACGGTTGGAGGGGTGGGGTCTGAGGGCGGAGTGCGGGATGTGGACGAGATGCGTTGGAGGGCATCTTTAACCACGTGGGAAGGGAAATTGCGGTCTCTAAAGAAGGAGGCCATCTGGTGTGTTCTATGGGGGAACTGGTCCTCCTGGGAGCAGATACGGCGGAGGCGGAGACATTGGGAATACGGGATGGCATTTTTGCAAGAGATAGGGTGGGAAGAGGTGTAATCCAGGTAGCTATGGGAGTCGGTGGGTTTGTAAAAAATGTCAGTGTCAAGTCGGTCGTCACTAATGTAGATGGAGAGGTCCAGGAAGGGGAGCGAGGTGTCAGAGGTAGTCCAGGTAAATTTAAGGTCAGGGTGGAATGTGTTGGTGAAGTTGATGAATTGCTCAACCTCCTCGCGGGAGCACGAGGTGGCGCCAATGCAGTCATCAATGGAGCGGAGGCAGAGGTGGGGAGTGGTGCCGGTGTAATTACGGAAGATCAACTGTTCTACGTAGACAACAAAGGGACAGGCAAAGCTGGGGCCCATACGTGTGTCCATGGCTACGCCTTTGGTCTGGAGGAAGTGGGAAGATTCAAAGGAGAAATTGTTAAGGGTGAGGACCAGTTCGGCCAAACGAATGAGTGTGTCAGTGGAAGGGTACTGTTGGGTACGTCTGAAGAGGAAAAAACGGAGGGCTTGGAGGCCCTGGTCATGGCGACTGGAGGTGTAGAGGGATTGGATATCCATGGTGAAGATAAGGCGTTGGGGCCAGGGAAACGGAAGTCTTGGAGGAGGTGGAGGGCGTGGGTGGTGTCTCCAACGTATGTGGCGATTTCCTGGACTAGGGGGGTTAGGACAGTGTCAAGGTAGGTAGAGATGAGTTCAGTGGGGCAGGAGCATGCTGAGACAATGGGTCGGCCAGGGTGGTCAGGCTTGTGGATCTTGGGAAGGAGGTAGAACCGGGCAGTGCGGGGTTCCCGGACTATGAGGTTGGAAGCTGTGGGTGGGAGATCTCCTGAGGTGATGAGGTTCTGTATGGTCTGGGAGATGATGGTTTGGTGATGGGGGGTGGGGTCATGGTCGAGGGAGCAGTAGGAAGAGGTGTCCTCGAGTTGGCGTTTGGCTTCAGCGGTGTAGAGGTCAGTGCACCAGACTACCACTGCGCCAGACTACCACTCCGCCCCCTCTATCCGCTGGCTTAATGGTGAGGTTGGGATTGGAGCAGAGGGATTGGAGGGCTGCGCGTTGTGAGGGTGAGAGGTTGGAGTGGGGGAGGGGGGACGACAGGTTGAGGTGGTTAATGTCCCGGCGGCAGTTGGAAATGAAGAGGTCGAGGGCAGGTAATAGGCCAGCGCGGGGTGTCCAGGTGGATGCAGTGTGTTGGAGGTGGGCGAAGGGGTCCTCGGAAGGTGGGCGAGAGTCCTGATTGTGAAAGTAAGCTCGGAGGCGGAGGCGACGGAAGAATTGTTCCAATAAACGCAGTCCACCGATTTCTCATTGATGCTTTCAAGCTGACTCTCAAAAATTCGGGTTATCCCTCCATTCTTTCCTGTTTGTTTTATGTGGGTTTTGAAAGCTTTCGCAATCCTCTGACTGAGTATTGGAGTTGGGAAGTTATGTTGTGGCTGTACAGGACATTTTTTAGACCACTTTTGGAATATTGTGTGCAATTCTGGTCTCCCTCCGATCAGAAGGATATTGTGAGATTTGAGAGGGCATTGAAGCACCAATGGGCCCACAGAGGGGAAGAGGCCCTTCTGCTGCCCTGAGTGTGGGAAGGCCTTCAGTGATTCCTCTGCCCTGCTGACGCACCAGTTGGTCCACACCGGGGAAGTCTGTTCTCCAAGTGCGAGATGGTCTTCAGCAGTTCTTCCCACCTGCTGAGACACCAGTGGGTTCACATTGAGGAGAAGCCGTTCTTCTGCCCCTAGTGCAGGAAGGGCTTTGCTCTTTCTTCCGACCTGCTGGCCCATTGGTGGGTCCACATGGGGGAGAGGTCGTTCAGTTGCCTAAGTGCAGGAAGGCTTTCATCAATTCCTCAGCCCTGCTGATGCACCAGTCCGTCCACACCGGGGAGAAGCCGTTCTCCTGCCCGAGTGTGGGAAGGGCTTTACCCGCTCCTCCACACTGCTGAAGCACCAGCTGGTCCACATGGGGGGATGGGGGCGGAGTGGGGGAGGCCTTTCGGCTGCCCTGAGTGCGGAATGTCCTTCAGCAATTCCTCCTCCCTGCTGAAGCACCAGTGTGTCCACACCGGGGAGAGGCCCTTCAGCTGGCCCGAGTGTGGGAAGAGGTTCAAGTTTTCCTGTAACTTGCGGAAGCACCAGCGGGGGCACCAGCGCTCCCAGCAATCAGATCCTACCAGTGATGATGCCTTCAGTCACCCTCAAGGACTGCAACTCCTGCCAGTTCTGACAGTGGGTGCAGTTGGAGAGTAGGTGGGCTGGTTTTGTTTTCTGCTGGACTGCAATTGCCTCCCCCACCCCCCAGAACCACAACCTCATGGTGGCTCAGGGTTAGTACTGCTGACTCATGGCACCAGGAACCCAGGAATACTTCTACCCTTGGGGGTCTGTGTGCAATTTATGGAGGGTAGGAAAATGGATCTGAGTAGTTTACCCTTCGGAGAATCAGTGGACCATCGGAGCAGAAGTTAGGCCACTCGGCTCATCGAGTCGAATCTGCCATTCGTTAGTGACAAAAGTAGTGCAGATGAGATTAGCTACAGTGTGGAAACAGGCCATTTGTCCCAACAAGTCCACATCGACCCTCCGAAGAGTAACCCATCCAGACCTATTTCCCTCTGACTAATGTGCCTAGCTCTATGGGCAATTAAGCATGACCAATCCACATGACCTGAACATTTTTGGACTATGGAAGAAAACAGGGTTCACCCAGAGAAAACCCACGCAGACACTGCGAGAATGTGCAACCTCCTCACAGTCAGCCAAGGCTGGAATCAAACCTGGGTCCCCGGCATTGTGAGGCTGCTGTGGTAAACACTGAGCCACATATTGCAACCCGAAGTAAGCAAGCAGGAGGTTGGGAGAATACAGCAAGCCAGGCAGCACCAGGATGTGGAGTAGTCAGCGTTTTGGGTATTAACCCTTCTTCAGGACTGACTTCTCTGTGAGAAACGATTTACGGGAAGAGGGGGTGGGGTGGCCTTGTTGGTAAGGGAGGATATTCAGTCCCTTGCGCGGGCGGACCTAGAGTCAGGGGATGTAGAGTCAGTGTGGATAGAGCTTCGAAACACTAAGGGTAAAAAGACCCTCATGGGAGTCATCTACAGGCCCCCAAACAGTAGTCTGGATGTTGGAGGTAAGTTGAATCAGGAGCTGAAATTGGCTTGTCGCAAATATGTTACTACAGTTGTTATGGGGGATTTTAACATGCAGGTAGACTGGGTGAATCAGGATGGTATCGGGCCTCAAGAAAGAGACTTTGTGGAGTGCCTCAGAGATGGATTTTTAGAGCAGCTGGTGCTGGAGCCGACCAGGGATAAGGCGATTCTGGATCTGGTATTGTGTAACGAACCAGAATTGGTCAGTGACCTCGAAGTGAAGGAGCCATTGGGAAGTAGTGACCATAATACAATAAGCTTCAATCTGCAATTTGAGAGGGAGTGGGTACAATCTGAAGTGACAATATTTCAGTTGAATAAAGGGAAATATGGAGCTATGAGGGAGCAACTGGCCAAAGTTCAATGGTTTAATACCTTAACAGGGAAGACCGTGGAGGAACAATGGCGGATATTTCTGTGTATAATGCAGAAGATGCAGGATCAGTTCATTCCTAAAAGGAAGAAAGATCCCAGGAGGAGACATGGGCGGCCGTGGCTGACAAGGGAAGTAAAGAAACATATAAGGTTAAAAGAGAAAAAGTATAACTTAGCGAAGATAAGCGGGAAAACGGAGGACTGGGAAGCTTTTAAAGAACAACAGAGGATTAGTAAGAAGGAAATACGCAGAGAAAAAAATGAGGTACGAAGGTAAACTGGCCAAGAATATAAAGGAGGATAGTAAAAGCTTTTTTAGGTATGTCCAAGGCAAAAAAATGGTTAGGACAAAAATTGGGCCCTTGAAGACAGAAGCAGGGGAATATATTACTGGGAACGAAGAAATGGCAGAGGAATTAAATGGGTACTTCAGATCTGTGTTCACTGGGGAAGACACAAGCAATCTCCCTGAGGTAACAGTGGCTGAAGGACCTGAACTTAAGGGAATTTCTATTTGCCAGGATTTGGTGTTGGAGAGACTGTTAGGTCTGAAGGTTGATAAGTCTCCGGGACCTGATGGCCTGCATCCCAGGGTACTGAAGGAGGTGGCTCGGGAAATCGTGGATGCGCTGGTGATTATTTTCCAGAGTTCAATAGAATCGGGGTTGGTTCCTGAGGATTGGAGGGCGGCTAATGTTGTGCCACTTTTTAAGAAGGGTGGGCGGGAGAAAGCAGGAAATTATAGACCAGTTAGTCTGACCTCAGTGGTGGGAAAGATGCTGGAGTCTATTATAAAGGATGAAATTACGGCACATCTGGATAATAGTAACAGGATAGGACAGAGTCAGCATGGATTTATGAAGGGGAAATCATGCTTGACTAATCTTCTTGAATTTTTTGAGGATGTAACTCGGAAGATGGACGAGGGAGATCCAGTGGATGTACTGTACCTGGACTTTCAGAAAGCTTTTGATAAAGTCCCACACAAGAGGTTAGTGAGTAAAATTAGGGCGCACGGGATTGGGGGCAAAGTACTAGATTGGATAGAGAATTGGTTGGCTAATAGGAAACAAAGGGTAGTGATTAACGGCTCCATTTCAAAATGGCAGGCAGTGACCAGTGGGGTACCGCAGGGATCCGTGCTGGGACCGCAGCTTTTTACAATATATGTAAATGATATAGAAGATGGTATCAGCAATAACATTAGCAAATTTTAATGACACAAAGCTAGGTGGTAGGGTGAAATGTGATGAGGATGTTAGGGGATTACAGGGTGACCTGGACAAGTTAGGTGAGTGGGCAGATGCATGGCAGATGCAGTTTAATGTGGATAAATGTCTGGTTATCCACTTTGGTGGCAAGAACAGGAAGGCAGATTACTACCTCAATTGTATCAAATTAGGTAAAGGGGCTGTTCAGAGAGATCTGGGTGTTCTTGTCCACCAGTCAATGAAGGCAAGCATGCAGGTACAGCAGGTCGTGAAGAAGGCTAATAGCATGCTGGCCTTCATAACAAGAGGGATTGAGTATAGAAGCAAAGAGGTGCTTCTGCAGCTGTACAGGGCCCTGGTGAGACCACACCTGGAGTACTGTGTACAGTTCTGGTCTCCAAATTTGAGGAAAGACATTCTGGCTATTGAGGGAGTGCAGCGTAGGTTCACGAGGTCAATTCCTGGAATGGCAGGATTGCCTTACACGGAAAGACTGAAGCGACTGGGCTTGTATACCCTTGAGTTTAGAAGACTGAGAGGTGATCTGAGTGAAACGTATAGGCTTATGAAAGGACTGGACACTCTGGCAGGAGGGAACATATTTCCGTTGATGGGGGAGTGCCGAACCAGAGGACACAGCTTAAAAATACGGGGTAGACCATTTAGGACAGAGATGAGGAGAAACTACTTCACCCAGAGAGTGGTGGCTGTGTGGAATGCTCTGCCCCAGAGGGCAGTGGAGGCCCAGTCTCTGGATTCTTTTAAGAAAGAATTGGATAGAGCTCTTAAAGATAGTGGAGTCAAGGGGTATGGAGATAAGGCTGGAACAGGATACTGATTAGGAATGATCAGCCATGATCATATTGAATGGCGGTGCAGGCTCGAAGGGCAGAATGGCCTACTCCTGCATCTATTGTCTATTGTCTATGTTGCTGAGGGTTGGAGGGTTTGAACTACAGGGAGAGGCTGAATAGGCTGGGACTGTTTTCACTGGACCATCAGAGGCAGAGGAGTGACTTAATAGAGGTTACAAAAGCATGAGGGGCATGGACAGGGTAATAGACAAGGTCTTTTCCCTGGGATGGGGGAGTCCAGAACTAGAGGGCAGAGGTTTAGGGTGAGGGGCGAAATATATTAAATGGACAACTTCTTCATTCAGAGGGTGGTACCTATATGAAATGAGGTGCCACAGGATATGAGCCAGGTGTTGTCATTTGGGACTAGATTAATTTAGGATATCAGGTCAGCATGGACAAGTTGGACCAAAGGGTCTGTTTCCATGCTGTATGTGTCTCTGACTACTAGTCCTGATGTAAGTTTAAAATAGAGTCCAAGTAACTTTGAATAGTTCAATCTTGTTGAGCTCACCTCCTGAAAAGTTTCAAATGAATCCCTGTTTAAACATGCTGAGTTGGACAAAGTATCCCATCAAGTTCAACACAAACCCAGAGTTGAAGAAGTCAGAAGTCAGAACACCAAGGGGACCAAAACTGATCACAATATTCCAGGTGCAGCCTCATCAACGTCCTGTATACCTACAACATAACTTGCCAACACCTCTGCTCAATTCCCGAACTGATGAAGGCCAGTGTGCTGAAACCTTTCTTCACTGCCTTGTGTACCGATGTTGTCAGAGATATAGGACCTACTTGAAACTGATCCACTATCCTGCTTCTGGGAGCACAGTGACGAATAGGGAAGGCAAAAGGGAGATTGGCCTTGAAATGGAGTATAAAAGTAGGGAGGTTATAGTGGAGGTTTTGATTGAAAGGGCAGTGAAGATACAACCAACTGACAGTGGATCTGAATCACATGTAGATCAGGTCAGGTTCGGACAGTAGGAAACGAGATAAGTTTTTACAACAAAGCACAACGATTTCATCATTAGACTCTTAATTCCAGATTTATATTGAATTCAGATTCCACCATCTGCCGTGGCAGGTTGTGAATCCAAGTCCCCGGAATATTACCTGGGTGAATAGTCTGGTGACAATAAAGTCGGCCATCGCCTCCCCTGAACACATTGGCTTATTGTGTTTCGAGGGAACAAAGGAGCAAGAGGTTTTCGCAGCTGCTAAGTTGTTGACATTACACAAGGGAACATCAGCACTCTCAGTAATGTCACATACTGAAGGCAGTGTCCTGTCTCAGAGGGAAGGGCTTGGGAACCATAAGAAATAGGAACAGGAATATGCCATTCAGCCCCTTGAGCCTGCTTCTCCATTCAGTAGGATTCTGGGTGATCTGACATTCCCCACATTCACTTTCCTGCCCTTTTCCTGCAACTGTTCACCCCCCGACTCTTCACGAATCTATTGACCCTAGTTTTAAAGTGACATGAAGGCTGTCAACAGAGTTACTGGGTGGGGGCGACGGGGGCTCAGGTCGAACTTGGGGACTAAAACAATGGCTTCACACTTCACAATATTTAACTAAGGGAACGTTTATGGTTATCCAATGCTGGATATTGGGCAGGCATTCAGATTAAATTATTGGTAAATTATGAATGACAGAGGAGTCGGGAGCGAAGTGGTGTTCAGGCACAGTTGGATATCATCAGTATAGATGCCAACACCAGCAGCTACGGTTAAACAAATCAGAAAGGAAGACGCTAAAAGCAGAACCTCCCAGAGGATAGAGAAATGCTGGAGAGGGTCAGTACTGTCATTAGCTCTGATCAAGGCTGTCCGCAGGTCGACGAGGGAATGTTTATCCCTATCACGGTTACAAAGGATGTCAAATATGACCTTGATCAGAACTGTTTCAGGTGTAGAAACCAGATTCCAGGGCTTTAAACACAGAATTCTGGAATACATGGGAATGGCTAATTCAACAATGATACATCCAAACCAATACTTCCATTGGTGCGATAATAATCGAAGTGTTTTGGTTTTTATTTCGAAGATTCTCAGCAAAATTGAGTAAGAAGCAACAAAATTAACACAAGAAATACTGCAATTGCGACAATGTGCCTGGTCCCAATAGGGGGCCATCTGGTGTGAAATGAACTGTCGACAAGGGGCAATATTGGAAAGGAATTACCCAGTTCATAGCTATAAGAGGGGAGACACAGACTGCTTGATACAAACATGTAATAGGCGGGAGTAGGCCACTCGGCACTTCGAGCCTGCTGCAACATTCAATAAGATCATGGCTGATCTGAATTCAACCTCAACTCTACATTCCAACACATCCCCGACAATCTTTCATCCACTTGGTTATCAAGAACCCATCTACCTCTGCCTGAAAGATTTTGAATCCAATGCCTTTAGAAGAAGACCCACAACCCTCAGGGAGAAAAGAAATCATCCTCATGTTTGTCTTCTACATTTAAAATATGACCCTGTACTTTCAGATATTAAGATAAGGACACAAGCTGCATTCAAATAATACATGTGGTACAGTTAACTATGTCAAAGTGCTTCACATGAACACAATGAGAATTCCTTTAAAAATCACAAGACCGGAGCACAGATTAGGACAGGTGATCAAAGACTTGGTCAAAGGGGCAAGTTTAGGGCAATCTTTTAAACAGGTTCAATTTCCTAAACATCAGAGGACAAAGACGTGAACAGCAACCACAAAATAGCAAGGAATGGGAAACAACAGTGTAGTCATAATGTCATACGATGAGTAATCCAGGGAACATGAGTTCAAATCCCACCACAGCAAGAGGTGAGATGTGAATAATTCAAATCATAAATCATAAATGGGGAACACAAAGTTAGTCTCAGTATGGTATCGATGGCACTGACGTCAATTGTCATAAAAAACCATGTTCACCAATGTCCTTTCAGGAGGGAAACTGCCATCCTTGCATGGTCTGACTTACATGTGACTCCAGACGCACAGCAATGTGGTTGACTCATAAACTGCCCTCTGAATTGGCACAAGCAAGACACCTTGCACTTAGGGATGGATAACAAACATCAACCTTATGAAAGTGTCATAACAGAAATTGCTGGAGAAACTCAGCCAGTCTGGCAATACCGGTGGAGAGAGAAAAAAACAAACAGAGTCAATATCCTGGCCTGAGTCCAGAACAGTTGTGAAGAAGGGTCACAGCACTTGAAATGCTAACTCTGCTTCTCTCTCCACATGTGCTGCCAGTCCTATTGAGTTTCTCCAGCATTTGATGCATATTTGTGTTTCAGATCTCCAGCATCTGCAGTTCTTCATTACACTGACTTAGGGAAGCTCAAATCCCATAAAAGGGTAGAGCAGAAGGGCTGGAATTACTCAGCACATCTGGCACTAGCTATGGAGATAAAAACAGTTCGTACTTCGGGTCATTGAATGATCTTACATCAGGGACAAACTTTTGGGGAAGCTGCAAGAGTAAAAGGCACTGGTGTAACTTCAACATCTGGGAGAACTCTCTCAGCCTTGGGGGTCAGGCTGATTCAGCATTCTGGTGCTGCTCATTACCTGTTAAATTCTCCATTTGTTGTTCTTGTTATATTTCTTCATGGTTGACACATTCCTATGTTTTAAAATGAAATTCCAGCAGACAGGAATTTTCCATATAAGTAATCATATATTAGAGGGTTTGGAACGTGAATGTAACTTTTAAACATAAAGTATTTATTAATGCATGGGGTGTGGACATCGCTGGCAATGCCAGCATTTATACCCATCCTTAACCACCCTGTGGTTGGTTGGAAAAGTGCATGAAGGTATGTGAGATTGTCTTGATCAGCACAGCAATCTCAAAGGTGGGTGTGCTCAGGTAGAAGTACCCTCCACTCCACAGCCAAGTCTGCATTCACTTCAATTATAGATGCCATCTCAACCTCCCAGGACAAGGACAGCATGGGATGACAATCAGAACAAAGCTTCCTCTACTCTTCAATTGCAAGTGAAGCTACCTCAGCACTGTCCCCAACAAACACTGCCAAGACAGAGACTGCATTGGGTTAGATACAGAGTAAAACTTCCTCTACACTTCCCCATTCATACAGTCCCAGGACAATGACAGCAAAGGGTTAAATAAACAGTAGAGCTTCTTCCATTCTGACTGACACTTCGTACGTCCTATACCAATCCTCAAGGAAAATTCAGAACTGAAGTATTATCTGGTACTGAATTCACACATCCTAATGGGAATGACAGCAACAGAAAATCATACAGTGAAACACGGATAAAACACACACAATGTACAACAAAACTAGACTTTTCTTGGGATCAAAGACATTTAAATGACAGGAGACATAGTCCCTGCAATGATCCGAATGTGAGCTGAACAACGTGAACAATATTCTCTGGGAATGCAACGTCCACCTCACTGCTGTCTGGTCAGTTCCTCTGCTCTCGTTCAGGGCTGAGTTGCGGCTGAGCACATTGTGGCGTGGGGGTCAAGAGGTTAGACATTTAAGGTCAACTTGGATTGAGGGCATCCTTTGTCATGCTAGTGAGGTCGAGGGTCGCTCATTTACTCAACTTATAATCGGGGACAAGGGGATGTCAGTCTGGGCTTGTATCAATTTGAGTTTAGAAGAAACAGATGATCCGATGGAGCTGTATAACATTTGGAGAGGACTTAATGTAAATGTAATGTCCACTCAATTCTAGCCAGAGACTAGTCTCTCCTTTAAGATAGGAGAGTTTTGTTTTTCTCTCAAGTGTTCTCGAGTCTTTGAACTTCACTTTTTAAGATAGCAGCATGTGGTGGTGGCAGGGTGGTTCGCACTGCTGCCTCACGGCATCAGTGACCTGGGTTTGATCCCACCTTCGGGTCGAATGTCTGTGTAGAGGTTGCACCTTCTCCCCTTGTGTCTGCGTGGGTTTCCTCTCGTGCTCTGGCCTCCTCCCACAGTCCAAAGGATGTGCAGGTGAGGGTGGATTGACCATGGGAGATGCAGGGTTACAGGGATCGTATAACGATCTGGGTCTGGGTGGGACGGTCAGTCAATGTTGACTCGATGGCCTGAACGACCTACTTGCATGCAATTGGCCTATATCAATCAATAGTATGCACTTGCTTTATTGTTACAGACATCAAATTACATGAGTGGTTTTGGTCATTTCATCTCTTATTATCGTATTCAACCAACTACAGCATCTAGAAACTTGCTTAATTACTATATCCAATACCTGCAGAGTACTTTTTCTTTTTGTCACGACCATTATCTTGATTTCTGACGTGTGACCTCTTCATTGCTGTCAAAGTTCCTTATTTTTCCCGACATTGTCATGGTTTTACTTTGTCGAATGTCTTCCTGGCTTTTGCAGTTAAGACCCTATATTCTGCCCTTGTCAACATTTCCCCTTACAATTCTCTACTAAGGATTTCTTGAAAAACCTCAGAGTGTGGTGAGACTGTGGAACTCACAACCATAGTGAATAGTTGGGGTGGAAGACACAACAACTAAGGGTAATCAACCCAATACAAATGAATGTCACTGTCACCAGATTCACAACACAGTGAAATTTAAACATGCAATGTCCCTCAATTTCTCAACTGTTCCGAACCAGACTTGATGAAGAACAGATCTTGCACATCAACATTATTATTTAAACAAAAACCAACAATTATAAATATCGCAAATTTTCTAGGGCAAAGTTAAAGAAGATAATCTAATTAATAGCAAATATTTAAAACCTTTGATCAAGTCCCCCACCATCTCAGAGAGAGAAACTTAAGCGGCAAATTGAGAAAGAATTTTTTTTTAAACTTACCAATTCAAGCAAACAGTTTCCAACAATGGATTACCAAGCCTTTGTGCAATCCTTGGACTATGACTGTTTCACAGACACACAACTGTAAATCTAATTTAAAAGTCACTGCTGAATGTGAATAGACACCCCAAAGTATTCAGCCATTTTTTACAGGCTGGGACTCATTCCCAGAATGAGCCAACAATTCTTTAACTGGACAGTAGAATCTAGAGAGAACAGCTCGTGGGCTCAACAAGCAGCAACGCCCAATGGAAGCAAACTTGGCGGCGGGGTTGGGCGGGGCATGAGCATAAAACAAAAAAGCCCACTGACTCTCCCACTGCACACACACTGTCAGAATACACAGGGTCTCAATTCTGGGAGTGACCCACAGCAGTTTCGTGAAGTGAACCACACTTGATGAACAGGTCTTGCACACCAGAATTATAACTTAAACAAAAACAAACAATTATGAATACCGCAAATTTACTCGTGCAAAGTTAAACAAGATGATCCAGTTAATAGCAATAATTTAATCCCTTTGATCAAGTCCTCCACCATCTCAGAGACAGAAACTTAAGGGGTAAATTAAGGAAGAGAATTTTTAAAATTATCAATTCAAGCAAACCGTTTCCAACAATGGATTGCCAAGCCGTTGGGCAATCCTTCGATGTTGAGTTGTTCACAGGCACATAAGCGTAAATTTAATTTCTAAGTCACTGCTGAATGCGAATGGACACCCTGAAGTATTCAGCTATTTCTTACAGACTGGAGGTCGTTCCCAGACAGAGTCAATACGAGCAGCAGCACCCACTGGAAGTAAGTTGCAGGGGTGGGGGAGCACGACGGCATAAAACAAAAAAATTCGACCGACTCTCCCATAATAAGCACTGTCAGAATGTGCAGGGGTTCAGTCCTTGCAGAGGCCCACAACAGCTTCACCAGCAGAATCAGATTGTTGGGAGCACTGGTGTGCCCGCTGGCGCTTCTGCAAGGTGCAGAATGATGAGAACCTCCGCTTCCACTCGGGGCAGGTGAACAGCCTCTCCCCGGTATGGCCCCACCTGTGCCTCAGCAGGTGGGAGGAATTGCTGAAGGCCGTCCCCCACTCTGGCTGGAGAAGGGCCTCTCCCCCCTATGGACCCGAAGGTGGGATGCCTGGGTAAAGCCCTTCCCGCACTTGAGGCAGGAGAACGGGCTCTCCCCGGTCTGGACCCGCTGGTGCCTCAGCAGGGCAGAGGTATCATTGAAGGACTTCCCGTACTTGGAGCAGCTGAAGAGCTTCTCTAATATGTGGACCCGGCGGTGGGTCAGTAGGACGGAGGAATAGCTGAAGGCCTTCCCGCATTCGGGGCAGGAGAATGACCTCTCGCCTGTGTGGACCCCCTGGTGCCTCTACAGTACAGAGGAATTGCTGAAGGTCTTCCCGCACTCAGAGCAGGAGAACAGTCTCACCCCGGTGTGACTGCGCCCATGAGTCTCCAGGTCAGATGGGAAACGGAAGACTTTCCCACAGTTGCCACATTTTCATGGTTTCTCCACGGACGGGATTCCTTGGGTTTCTCCATGACCGAAGCATCAGCTGCACAAAAACGCGTGTACAGCACCTCCTTGCCGTGAATTCCTCTTCCCAGTCTGTATAACTTTTACTGGCTCCACAATCAGAGTGCTGCAACAGTCGGGTCTCTCTTCCAGTCTCACTGATGCTGAAAACGTAATGAAAGAGGAACCAAAAAGCTTGGTTCCTTCCCACAGAATAATAGTCGAAAATTGTTATACTCCCGATGGATTCAGTTGCTGCCAGACATTGACGTGAAATTGAGGACTGCAAATGCTCGAGAGTCAGAGTCAAAGCACAGCAGATCAGGCAACATCTGAGAAGCAGCAGAGTCAATGTTTCAGACAAAACTCTTCATCTATTGATATTGAAACGTACGTCTTCAGATCATCAAATAATCTGTATAAAGAGAATACAAAGTCATTACTGTCAGTCCAGGTTAGAAATTCCAAACAAGCAATTCTACTTTCTGCAGAACATTCTTTTCTTTTTCTACAAAATTGAAAGCACCATCGCCCGCCCCCCGCCCTCCCCACTCATCTATTCTCATTCCGCTCAAACTAATCCTCCCGACGGTACTGATACAGGATCTTACAGAGACTGAAAAGTGAAAACATCAAGAGAGACACCTCTGAATTTTGGATACCTCCACCTGAAAGTTAGTATCTTTCACGATATGTAGGAGTGAGTAAGTCTGATTTTGGGAAGCAAACAAAAAGTGTCAATTCAGGATGAATCTTCAATGCAGCTTCTTGAGAAACAACCAGACACAAAATGGTTAACATCTGGGGAGGTGGAAGTGGGGAGATGGAGGAAATGAGATATCAAGGCATTGACACCGACACCAGACTGAAACTGAACACATCGCGGGCAAGCCAGAGTCACAGAGATACACAGCACAGAGACAGGTCCTTCAGTCCAACTCATCCGTGCCGACCAGATAGCCTAAATTAATCTCGTCTCACTTACCAGCATTTGGCCTTATCCCTCTGAACTCTTCCTATTCTTATACCCATCCAGATGCCTTTTAAATGTTATAATTGGACCTATATCCATCACTTCCTCCGGCAGATCATTCCTTACACTTGCCTCCCTCACCCCAAACATATTATCCTCCTGTTCTGGACATCTCCCATCCCAGGGAAATGACCTTGTCTATTTACCCTATCCATGCCTCTCATGATTCTATAAACGTCTGTAAGATCACCCCTCAACCTTTGGTAAACCGGGGAAAACAGCTCAAGCACTGCGTTTACTTTTAGCTTCACACTCACTGAACCTGACTCCCGTGTAAAACATTTTTTCCTCCCCGACACTGTCCATGGGAAAAACCAAGAGTGCTGAGACTCTGGAGTTGGGGGAATGTGGAAACACGCCATTCAGCCCAAGTCCACACCGACCATCCAAAGCGGAACCCATGTGGACACATTCCCCTAGCCCATTCCACTACACTTACTGCACACTATGGACCCATTTAGTATGGCCACTTCTCCCGAAACTGCACACCTTTAGATGTTGGGAGGAAACCAGAGCACCCGGGTGAAACCCAGCAGACACGGCAGGGAGAATGTGCAAACTCCACACAGACAGTCGCCCCAAGGCTGGAATCGAAAGCGGATCCCTGGCGCTGTAAGGCAGCAGTGCGAACCACTGATCTATCGTGCGGCCCATGTGTGCAGAAAGAGGTGGGGGCTGGGAACTTTGTTAATTGTACCAAACAGTGGATTGTTGAGTAAGGTTAAATCTCACGGGATCCAGGGAGAGCTAACCAACTGGGTACAAAATTTAGAAGCGTGTTGTTGGAGATGCTGGAATCCTTCCTGAAAACAACAAATGCTGGAGATCACAGTGGGTC
This sequence comes from Chiloscyllium punctatum, assembly GCF_047496795.1. Lineage (NCBI taxonomy): Eukaryota > Metazoa > Chordata > Chondrichthyes > Orectolobiformes > Hemiscylliidae > Chiloscyllium > Chiloscyllium punctatum. Next base: position 19,141 of record NW_027311660.1, read on the forward strand.
AGGCAGCGCTGTGCTCCTCTATGGCTGGACAGTGTGGACGTGGAGATGATGTTTCCACGAGGAGAAGGGTTGAGGATGCCAAGTCATTGAGGGCATTTAAGACAGAGATAGGTTCTTGATTAATAAGGGGTCAAGGGTTATGAGGAGAGGGCAGCAGAATGGGATAGAGAAACATATCAGCCATGATCGACTGGTGGAGCAGACTCGATGGGCCAAATGGCCTCATCCTGCTCCTGTGTATTATGGTCTTAAAGCTGGGCAGATGACTTAAGGGGTTCTCACAAACTATTTCAGAATCCCGAAGAGGAGTTGTTGGACTCGAAACTTTAACTCTGCTTTCTCTCCACAGATGCTTCCAGTCCTGCTGAGATTTTCCCATGTTCTCAGATTTTGTTTCAGATTTCCAGCATCCACAGTTCTTTGTCTTATTTATCAAATTCATTTCTTGCCCTTCCCAAGTGTCTGGAACTTCATCTCCCTGATCTACAAACTGTTCACTTACCCTAGAAATGACCACTACCTCCTTATCAAAGTAGACCCCTTTATTGCAAAGTGATTGTTCAATTCTGTGACAAAAATTATTGTATTCGTAATTACTAGCACCAGGGACTCTCAATATCTCAGGCCAGAACACAGCTAGATTGTTTCAGACAGTACATTTATGTGATTTGATGCAATTCCCTATTCCTTACTTTGCCAGCGTGTTGCAGGGAATGGAGGGTTTGAATTAAGAAGAAGCTGGGACATTTTTCCAATGGAGCCGAGCAAGTTGACAGATAACTTTATAGAGATTTTTAAAATCAGGAGGGGTATAGATAAATGTGTCATTTCCAGGAGGCTCAGAATATTTCATTGCTCCAGAATGTGTAAAAGGCGATCAAAGCTTCAGCAGAAATCGAGCAGAGCTGAGAACAGACAACATTTAACTCTGGGGGAAGAGGGAGATCAGAGGATAGAGAAATCAGGACATGAAATCCGAG
>NW_027311661.1:0-2500 GCF_047496795.1 Chiloscyllium punctatum
CCGTGGTCACCGCCAAACCCCCCACAACTGTTGGGCGCCTACCTGCGCGGGGCAGGAGGACACTTTCCGATTTCAAATCTCCGTTTGCCGAGTCCACCCCGAACGCACGCGGGCGGGCGGGTTCGCATCACCCTTCGTCACAAGGGGCGAAGCCCGTTCCACCGTCTCGTCAGTAGTGCCGACCGGTCTGTGATCGACGAGGGGAGCCACACCAGGTCCGGCCCTGCTGCTTGGCGGCACCGCGTCGTCGGGAGCTCGCGACAGACGGAGGGTTTCGGTGTACTCTCCAGCCACGGGAAACGAAGCCGGTGATGCAGGCGCCGGTCTTTCGCTCCCAAATCGGCTGGGTTTACATCGTTGCTATCTAGTCACGCTCCCTTCAAACCCGACGGGGTACCTATTCCCCTCACCCGTCTGTGCGTATACAGCCTCTTTGCACTTGCGGGATGGGGGTGGTGGTTTAAAGACTCTCGAGTTGCCGCCCGTCGGTCTCCGAGCTCCGTGCAGTAGTGATCCCCAGCGAACTGCCAGCAGGGCGAACGAGCGATCCCGCTCTCGGTCGGGGCGCCTGGCGTCGATCGGTGGTCGGTGGCTTGCGGGCAAGCTGCGCTGTGAGTGTGGGAACGAGTATGACGAGCCGTTGCCGCGACTCCCAGTCCACCTCGGCGGTGGCTGGGCCGGGCGGGCGTCTGCTCGGGCGAGTGCCGCCCCCGCCTCCTCGCAGGAAGTCCGCTCGCCGACACGCCGCCACGTGCACGCGTCAGTGACGCTGCCGAACCGATGGCCGGTGCCCGTTCCCGCCTCTGCTTTTCCTAGGGCAAAGCTGCTGCACGCCTCGTGATACTAGGCGGGCGACATGGTGGCGGTGATCCTGCCTCCGTCGCTGCGGTGCGTTGGGGCACGCATCGCCTCTTGGGCGCCCTGTCCTCCTCCCCCCAATAGACGTATGTTTCTGCGGGCCGCACCAGGATGGTGCTCCCCATCGCTTCACGCCACCCTGCTCCGCCCGCACGCCGGCGTGCAGGTGGCTGTAGCTCAAGGTGGGGAGCGTATGTGCGGTCCGGGTCGCTTTCCTCTGGCGAGGGAGAGACCTAAAACAAACTCAGACAACTCTTGACGGTGGATCACTCGGCTCGTGCGTCGATGACGAACGCAGCTAGCTGCGAGAATTAATGTGAATTGCAGGACACATTGATCATCGACACTTTGAACGCACTTTGCGGCCCCGGGTTCTTCCCGGGGCCACGCCTGTCTGAGGGTCGTTTGGCAATCAATCGCACTCGCCTTGGCTGGCGAGAGCGCGGCTGGGGTGTCGCAGAGGACCCGTCCTCTTTGTCCCCCTAAGTTCAGACTCCGGAGCCCTCCGGCGTCGGAGCGCTTGGCCTTTCCCCCCCACCCTGCACATTCCGTTCGTCAGGCTCGACGCCATCCCCCCGCCGGGGAGCGCGGCCTGGCGTCCGTCTGTGTCGTGGCAGTGGGGCCAGCACGGCTGTCACCGGTCCCAGAATGGCTGTCGGTGGTTCACACTGTGTGTGTGTGCCAACCCTCCTGGTCTCTGGGACACGGAGCTGCCACGAAGTGTTGAGCCTCCAGTGGGGGGTCTGCCTAAGCTCTGCACGTCCGCATTGGGTCCGTCTCTCGGTTGGCTGGCAGTGGAAAGAGTGAAGGGAGCCGCGGAGGTCCGGTGCTGGTGCGCCGCCGGCCTGACCGTGGAGCTCGCCGGTTTGACACGCTGACCCGACTCGATGGTTGATCGATTGAGAGTGCTGGGAGCTGCAGGCCGCCCGCTGCTGCAGCCGCCCGTCTCGTGGTTCGTCCTCGGCCTTAAGTGGCCGGCGGGGCGTCTGATCCTGTCTCCCCTGCTGGCGCCGAGTGCCTGGCCGAGGGAGGAGGTTTTCGTCGAACGCTGTGACTTGGACGGTCGCACGCGCGTGGATCGCTGGCTCTTGGCTCTCCCGTTCAGTCCGCACGTTTTCCGCTCCGTCCTGCCACCGGTCTCGGGAGGTACGGAGGGGTTGGCGGGCGTGGTGTGTGCTCCGTCACCGTGCAGGCACACCTACCACGCCGTCGGCCGACCCCCGCACGGTCCTCCTGGCCATCGGGAGGACGGCGGAACGTCGGGCTGTCGGGGGCCAAGTCGCCAGAAGGCCACCGCTGTGTCTTCCGTACCCTGTCACCGTCGGCGTGCCTTCCTCAACTCGTCCGACTCGGGGCCGCTGGGTTCAGGAGCGGCGTCGCCCGCCGGCCCCACTGAAGGCCGTGCCGTTCCGCGGCTGGCGATCGATGTGCGTGGCGTGCCTGCGCGACCGTTCGCCACTTGAGCCTCGGCACTCCTCTCTCCCTCTCTCTGACCGTCGGGCAGTCTCTGTCTGCTGGTGCCTCGCACGTCCCGGGCGGCGGGTCGTCACCCCCGCGACCGGGCCTCCGGCAAGGCAGGAATCAGGCTGACCCTTCCGCTCGAGTAAGCAGCCGGCACTTCCGAGTTTCGCCTCCCGCCGTG